>NC_092210.1:48298747-48303794 GCF_043381705.1 Parasteatoda tepidariorum | reverse complement strand
CTTCCTATTCCAGCCATTTACAGTTTTCACATAGACCATATTCATATTGGAGTGTTTTCAAATAAAGGATTGCATTGTGTTACGTGCATAATTAGTGCAAAATGCAAATAATCCAATTCCTACTCCCTTGTACTAAGTGTTAAATTTTTATTGAAACCAAATTCCGCTTTATACAATTTTTTAAATCAAATTTGATATTGAAGGAAACAATATCTATTAAATTTCGTTTGGAGGGATAAACAGTTCTAGAACGCTGTATAATCGGTGTATAAAACCCTAAAACAAACTGATTTCATGTGAAAAATTAAAAAAAATGTGTTTTTTGAAAAATTTAATTAAAATTAATCACGTAAAATTTAAAAAATTAATATTAATAATTTTATGAAATATAACATTTGTTTTAGAAAACTAATTTTTTTTCATTTTAAAAAGTAAATTTATTGTAACATTTGGAGGCAACACCATGGGTTAGGAGTGCTCCAGTTTTGAAATGTAAACAAACGCAAGTCACACTCTCTCTTATGATGTCATAAAATCCCACGAACAAAGTTTCCTTTATTTAATGATCTTTGTATTATGCACTGGACTTATGAATAACATAATTCAAACAACCGAGACACTCACAAAGTTCATCTCATAATATCAAATATTGATTCCAAAACCGAGTGCAGGCCGTAAACATTACGATAACAGCAGGGAATATCCGATATTAAAATAGGCTGGTATTTATCTTTCTACTTTCTCCTGCAATAAACAAGTTTATTAAAGCAGTATTTCACGAACGTTGGAAACTAATTTCCTGCTTTCTTAGTTCTTTCTTTTTAATATTAACACAAAAGATTATCACCATTTTGCGGTGACTCAAGAAACAGGTTTTGTTTTTATTCATTACCGACAATTAGTCAATGCTGGAAAGTAGCCTTGAAGTTCTCTTTAAGTTTTCTCGACTACACCCAACTTTACTTGTCTAGTTATATATTTATTAAGGTGACACATCGGTTACGACATATCTCGAAGACTGGAAATATATTGCCCTCATATATAGCTGAGAGAGTTCTTGAGTTTTCAGTTTTTTCGGAATACTTTGGACAAAATGCAGAGCTTAGGAGTGTTCGCGTTCGTATTGTGTATTGTTGCGGGATGTCACGGCAATACTTTTAAATTAGGCGCTTGCCCGAGAGTTGTTGTTATGAATAACTTGGATTTTGATCAAGTAAGTTTTTTTTTAATAATAATATAACAATTTAACATATAGTTGAATTGTTTAACTTAGTAACTTAAATAATAACTTAAATAGTTTAACATATTTAACTATTTAAGAGGATTTTTATTTGTTTTACTAAACAATTAGTTTTAAAAATAATTTTAAGGGGTAAATATGCTTGAAACAGAAATATATTTTAATATTTGCATTTCACAAGTATTTTAGCAGTAAAATGGACGATTTTCCAGAAAAAAAATACTATCTTGAATAAAATATTCTTCTTGGTGTTAACCCAAAAGCATTCATCCAAAAATTACCAAGTCGGTTTTGAACGAACTTTATTACTACAGATACACACAAACACAAAGAAAACTTAACCACTAATAACATAAAACATAAAATATTAATTTCTAATCACACATTACTGCATCCATATTCTTATTTCGAAGGAAAAATATTTCTAACAGAAATATATTTTATTATTCGCTTTTCATTATTATTTGTTTTAAGAACCAAATTTGTAATAACAGTAAAAATTTATAAATCGTTACATGCTTATATGTAACGATTATTGCAACGATTTATTATAATAAATCGTTACATATTTTTTATTATGAAGCAATATAAAGTTCCGAGAATATTTCATCTTTTTAAGAACAAAACGCTTGTGAGCATTAACGAGTCGAAATAAACAATATTTATATTTAAGTCGCAAAAATTTTTTTATAATTAAAATGTAGGACGTATCAAAATTTAAACAAGATAGAAAACACATGTGTTTAATGCAAAATTATGTTCTTTATTAATGATTAATGAAGTGTATAATATGACATTATGTATAGAATGGTATATCGAATAAATGGCTACAATGTATTTGATAGAACGTATGCGCTTCTTATTTTGAATTGTTCTGTTACTTGTTTCGTTTGTTCGAATTTCGTTGTTACCGTACTGAATTTCTCGATTAAAGAAGTAAGCGATTGTACGTCTGTTAGAATAAACCTTAGACTCAAAAGAAAAAAAAAATCTATGACAGCAAATTGCATGATCTGGGTGGGCGTTTCGGTTCACATAAACGACGAAAATCCTACTACCGAGGAATATAAAAACATCGGATAAAGCATAGTTTAACAATGAAAATGCATTGTTCTTTCAGGCAACGATTCTTGTTTAATAACTATGAATTGTCAGTTATATCTCACTGTCTTTCATTTTCGTTATCAACATTTTATTACACAAATGCTGCAATATTCACATCTTAATTAAAATCATTCTATTTGAGATTAATTGAAGGGAAAAAATTGACATTTGAATGAAAAGAAGCTCGATGGGCAGTAACGTTCCCCATTTAGATAAATAATATATTACCACATCTCGCTTTAAAAATAGATTACTACAATAATGAGAGTTAACTTATTGTTTTTTTGTTTAGTATGTTCTATTTTTTTTAACGTTAAGATGTGTGAACAATCTGTAAAACGCATACCATTACAGGAAAATAGGAAACAAATATAAAAAGTTACCCTTTTATCTAGAATCAATTCGAATGCAACAAAGAAGGCTTTTAACCTTTGCTATGCAATTATTTGTTATGCAATGAAAGAAAAACATTCGTTTGACATCAACAACGAAATTATTTTCGAACAGAAAAGTAGCAGTCAATAATTATTGACATTGAAATTTACAGGAGAAAAATTAATTACTTAATGTAGCATTAGCTCTTACGTGTTGTGATATCTTACTTCAGTAAGCAATATATTCCCATCTATTTTATAAAGAGCCAGATTTAAAAAAAAAAAAAAAAAAAACTAAACAGAAAAACTGATTCTAACTCAGTTTCTCTAGATTGCCAACGTTCTTATTTTCACACGGAAAATAGCAATAATTTCTCTTACTATTTTGACTTGTACAATAATAATAAAGTATGCAATATTTATAAGGCATACTTTTTTGCGAGCTTTGTATGAAACGAAACGTGCTATAATTTTCTGCATTTAAAATTTTGAACCAATTTAAGTGAATCACATTTTTAAAACGATTTTTACTATAAGAAATTTTTTTGCGAATAAATTTATGAATGTATTCCTGTAAACTTAGTATTTATCTAAAGCTGTTAGATAAACAATGTGTTCTGTAATCACTGCACTTAATGCATATTTTTTAAAGTTTTGCCATAAATGAATCTGCTTGAGCATGCAAATTAAAGCATGTTCAAGAAGAAATTAATACTCAAAAGATAAAATAAATAATTAATCTAATACATCAGTATCGAGATCACTCATATTGATGAAAAATAGGAATGTATGAAGTAAATGTAATTCAATTATCACAAAATATCATTAAAAATCTTTAACGTAATTTATTTCTATGATTGAGAATTATATTATTTTATTATAGGGTAAATTTCTAACAAATGTAGGAATAACTTATTTATGTTGTTATATTTCAAAATTATGCAAATGTTTTATTTTATTAGAAATCTCAGTCCTTTTGAAATGTTTTAGTATTTTGACTCATTTGTGTTCATAAAATTTATAGAGAAGAATAAAAAGGTTAAATAGGGTAATGTTCATAAATGATGTAACACTTCTTTTACCAAAATTTTTGACATCCCTTCTTTTTCGTCAAAAAAATGTCCCAATTTACCATATGATTCTAACCCCCGTGTCTTATGTCATGCTTCACTAGACAAACATATACTGTTTATTTAGTGAAGTATGACATAAGACTGCTTAGAGTTTATGAGTATAACAGTAATAACAATGAGCATAAGTGCACTGATCTTGTAGCAGATAAAGCTAGGGTTTACTACAAAAAATATGACATACAAAATATAATGAATGAGTACTCAAAATAAAATCGGAAGAAATCTACATTGTTATTGTTATTTTTTTTAAAAATAAATTTAAGGTGAAAAACGTACATGAATAAATAATCCAAAAATACTAAATATGCTGATTTTAAAGTTTTTATTAACCAAAACATGTGATGCTACACTTCTTTTTACTCGAGTCTCTTTGTCATAAATTGTCAAACCCTTTCTCAACCTTTTCTTCCTATTCCAGCCAGACATTTGTAGAGGACCCTTATTTATATATATATATAAATTTTTTTTGTCTTTCTGACGCTCTAATTACAAACAAAAATTTATTTTCATACTTTTAAAAAACAGTATGATAGCTGCATAAAAAAATCTGCTAGATTATCGAAATTAGATTTGTACTAAAATATAAAATCCAAAAAAGTAGTTTGAATATTTTTTTTCCATTCAAATTCCAAAATGAAATGCATTACTAAATTAATTTGTAAATTAAAAAAAATCAATGATAAATAACTGTTTCTCTTGTATCTAAATAACTGCAAATAAGTGCAAATTTGAAAAAAAAAAAATTGTTTGGAAGTGAGACGTCTTTGGAAGATTTTTCCTTTAATGCCTAAAAAGACACCAATGATTCATGTTGTATTTCATAACCATAAATTATTATAGTGCTAAATATCATATTTTTCCCTTATTTTAACCGACATTAATACAAAAGAATTAAATAAATATGAAAAATATGTTTTATAAAAATTCTGTGTCAAAGGGGTAAAATAAATGATAATAATTAAATATGTTTTATACAGTTTCTAGGTGAATGGTATGTTGTTCAACGATTTAATCCAATGGCTACTTGTACAAAGATATTATATAATAAGACTTCCGATGACTCATACACCATAAGTGAGAAAAGCCGTCCACTTGGACTTAACTTTAAGTAAGTTTCGTACTAGTTTTATATTTTGTGTTAGTTTTAATTAATTATATATTTTATATATTTTATATATATTTAATTATATATATTT
>NC_092210.1:48247298-48298722 GCF_043381705.1 Parasteatoda tepidariorum | reverse complement strand
TATATATATATATCTTTAAAATAAGTAAATACGAGTCGATTCTGTGTTGCATTTCTGCGGCAGGGTATATTTTGTTTCCTTTAAAGTGTAAAACAGCTAATATTGCTCACTGGCTTCCTTCGCTCATCGATCCAATTGGATACTTGCAAGCGACGTAATTGTGGGTATCGATTCTGATTGGCTGTTGAACATGGCGTTTGTTTATATTAGCAACTGTTAGTAAACTGTTATGTTAGCAACTTAGAGTAAGCCTAGTCCACCAGTTAGGAATTCGATAAGCGATCTCGTAATCAATTATTATAACAAGCGATAATCTCGTAACTAATAAATTCACATAAATTAATGAAACATGTAATTAATGCCTTGTAAAACAAAAGGAATGATCTAATAATTTCCCTTTATGAAGGAAAAGTCGACAATAAAACAAGCCTTAGAGTTTTAACGTTAACACGCAATCTTTTTTACAAACAACAAGCTGGTTCTTAGGTTGCATATTAGATCAAGTGGTTGTGCATTAGTGCTCTTCCTAGTCATCTGGAGTTGAAAGTATCCGAAAGTGTTCCACACGTTCTTGAGTATAAATTACTTTGTACTCATGAGTATCGGTCGGCGTCGTGGCGATGAGTTTTCGATATTTATTCGAATGAATTATAATGTCTTGAGGAAGGGTTAAGCTAAATTTTTATTTTAAAAAAATAGTAAAATACAAAACAAATCTGAATTTACAGATTATTATATTTAATTAATTTGAAATATTACGCAAGTTTTAAAAAACTTTGAAAATTTGGTAAATAAAAAACAAAAATCCTCTTCTTTTAAACTAAATCTATTCGTTCCTAACTTTTCAATTCTTCTCAACTTAAAGCTTAGTTTGTTTCAGCTTTTCATTGTCCAAGCTAGCAAAGAATTTCCATTCGGAAATTTGAAAACTTGTGCCTTTGCACTTCCATGCTTATGATAACACATACGCTTGGTATTTCAATTCTTTGTTGCCAAAGCAAAAAAGAAATGAGGATATTCTTTGATACCGTACAAAAGATATGGATTATAAGTAAAGTTTAATATTTAATTCATTGTTTAAAAGTATAAGAAAAAAACAGTGTTGCATTTCGATAATCTTTGACGTAATTAAAAATTCTATTTTTACTTATCACAACTACTTGTCAAGTTTTATTTTAATTTTAATTTGATTAAATTTTGTACATTTACAGCTTTCACTATCAGTTTATCAAGCCTAGACATCTGAATTTTCTCAGGAATGATACAACATCCATATTTAGAGCTGAAAGAGACATAGGTAAAAACATTTCTTGTTATTCAGTTCTGTTTTAATGTTCTAGATTTGTTTCTAGAGAATTTTACTTATTTCCCTTATTAAAAATTTTCATTAAAAATTTTGCTTGGATATTTAAGATATTTTTCTCATCTTGCAGTTTTTATATAAATATCAGCAATTTTTTGTAACTCAGTTTGAATGCTTTAGATTTGTTTTTCAGTTTGCGAATTTGCTTGAATGTTACTATTTTTCTTTCTTACAGCTTTGTTTGAACAACTAAGATACGTTTTTAAGGTAGAAGTTCTGTTTGATAGTTAGCAATTATTTGTTTTGAAACTTCGAAAATTTCAGTTTTGTTTTGTTATGCTGTAAATTTATTTCAAAATGGAATATTTTTTTAAAATTTTGTTTTAATATTAGTATTTTTTATTTTGAAAATTCGTTTGAGCATTCATATACATTTATTTTTCTCATTTTGAGATTTTATTTATTTGTTTGAATTTTTTTATTTTTGTTTACAAATTAGTTTAAAAATTTCCAAAGTTTTCTCATTTAATATTTTTTTAAATGCTAGTAATTTGATTTTTTTTGTTTGGTCGTTATGTTTAAATTTCGCTCACAAAACATTTGCAGTTTTGTTTGCACTTTATTTTGGAGCTTTCCTTGAAAAATCGATTTCTTTCCTTCAAAATTTTTTGTTTTGATCCTTTTCTACTGTACAATTAATTAGATTCTTTGTTTGCAATTTTATTGATTTATGTCATATTTTTTTTGCATTTCGTTTCAACATTTCCGATTTATTTTTCATTTTGCAATTTTAGTTGAATGTTCGTAGTTTTTTTTCTAATTTTGAAACTTAACTCGAACAATACTGATTGGTCTCCAAGTTTGCAATTTTGTTTAAATGGCGGTGATTTTTGTTATTTTGAAACTTAGTTAAATTATCCCATATTCATTTCACTTTTGTTATTTTGTTTGAGTTTTAGGGTTTGTTTTTGATAATTAAATTTTGCGTCAACATTCGAAATTTGTTTTTCATTTTACTATTTTGCTTAAATGTTACTATTTTTTTTAACTTTGCAAATTTGTTTGAACATTTCATTGACTTTTTTTGCTTTGCAAGGCTTTTTTTTGAACTTTAGTAATTTTTTTAATTGTCGAATTATCACTGAAAGTTTCATATTCATACTTTCAGATTCCTTCATCAGATTGATTTCGGATTCATCACCAGAAAGTTCCTTTTTCTCATCAGTAATTTCTTTCAAAATTCTTTCTTCTTTTTTTTTATAATTCACTTTAATGTAATAAATATTCTTTTTTTATTTTATAATTTAGTTTTAAGCATTTTAGTTTTTTGATTCCATTTCGTAATTTCATTTTTCATATTTTAATTTTCTCTGAATGTTAGTAGTTTATATTTCACTTAGCAATTTTGTTTGAACAGCCTTACTTATTTCATTTGAAGTTTTTTTTCTGAGCCAACATTAATTTATTTATGGTTTTTCGTGACAAAATAAAAAAGATCATTTTAAATTTTGTTCCATTTTTAGAAAAAAACAAAATAAATCAAGGGTGACGTTTGTGATTTCCTAAAATGTGATTCCCAATGATAGGAAAGAAGATTACCTGGTAGATATAAAATGTCTTTTCAAATTAGATTTCACTTTTTGTTTTTAACCTTGAGGCTAAAGGATACAGAATTTAGATTCTCTTTTCATGCCAAGTCCGAAATTTACTTTTTTTCCAACGGTATTTGTCTGAAGAAAAATCGATTTCCCTCTTGCTATTCTCAAAGATTTCTATTCACTTCCACAGCTTAAAAAAGCGTTTTATGGCTGTTTTCTTATTTATGCTTTACTGGGAACAATATTTCTGCACATCAACATTTAATATTTTTCCCGGAACTTTTCGAAAAATGCATATTTTATTTACAAACATTTATTACAAAATAATACTAAAAATAGTTTTCTACTTCGAATAATATTTAACGCAACAAATGAGTAAAATCTGGCACATTTTTATTTATTTTAAATGCTTCAATTTTTAACTCTGGGTAGGTTTGTTTGTTACTTATAACATTAAATATGTAAAAAATGATTAAAAAAAAGTAAGTGATATATTCTTTTAAAGAAAAATAATAATAAACGTGCTTAATTTTGTGATTAAACATTAAGTGAAAACACTTTGAAATTGAATGCATTTAATCCTTGCTTTTTAGAGATAAAAGAGTTTCAAATGGAAATAAATATACTCTGTCTAATCCACTTCTGAATCCTTAATGAAAATCTACTACAATTATCGATGTCCTCATTTAAATTTTGATTTGTTTATTATAAATTTTCATTGCTTTTTTATTTCTTTATACAACATAAAAATATAAGAGTTTCATACAGTTTTCCATTGCTGTTGGTGCATTTTTATTGGCTGAAACTGCTATTATTACGATTTTGATTAAGAACCAGAATTAAGAACTAAAGGAGTTTTTCTTTTTATTAAAACGTAAATCTATGACATTATCTTATCATGCTAAATTTTAAAATAAACTTGTTTAAATTCGAGTCTAATTTCACTAAACGTTTTACAATTATTATTTTTCGATGCAAATTACATTAATATACTATACTAAATTACAATTGCAGGAATTCGTTAAGGAAATAAGAATTTAATGATCATATTCATGCGCAATAAGATGCGCACATAAATTGTATTTAATATACCAGCCTGTTTGGTAAGCAAAAATATTAAATTACTGTTGCGAACTCACCAAATATGCTGTAACATTATACCTTCAATTTTTGAATGTTATTTTAAAAAAATGACTTCCTACCAAAATTATTTATAATCACCCATAGATCATAATAGAATCATTATGGAAATGTTTGGACGTAGGAATAATGGGTACCCCAGTATCAGTTCTTCCTACGTCCCCCCATCTATCTCACTAATAATTTGAGAGGGATAGAGCACTAGTCTCCCAATGATGTGACCCAGGTTTGAATCCCTGATACGCCAGGTTCCGGATTCTGCATCCGGATCGCACCGACCACAGTGTTGACGTAAAGTATCCAGTGGTAGACGGATTATGGGTTAGAATCCCCTTGCCGTCAGGTTAACCGTGGGAGGCTCTCGTGGTCTTTCTCTCCATGTAACGCAAATGCTGGTTATTCTATCCAAAAGTCCTCCAAGAAGGCAAATTTTTCCCAATACTTGATTTAGGAGTTCTCTTGTCTTCAGGATTGGGTTCAAAATTATAAGGCTTCGTAGAACATTAGTAGTCGTAAACCCAAAAATTGTGTCGACGGTTATAAAATTATTTCGAAGCATCGGGGTTGGAGAGTGGCAGCAAACAGGGAGCTTAACCTAATAGTTTATTATAATTTTAAAAATGTTTTGTGAGATCTGATCAAATTAAAAAAAAAATCAAGTTCAATAAAACTGCCTATATTATAGCCATGTCGATATTGATTCTTTTTTTTTCATTTTATTCTAGCCCATTTCACCTTGAGCACCTTTGGCGTGATTGATACTGATTACAATAATTACGCTGTTGTTTGGGGATGTGATCCCGTACTCTTTGGAAGTATCCAAAATGTGGACATTCTCTCTCGCACACCAACCCCTCAGACAAATTTGATAAAATCTGTTAAGGAAACACTCAAGAACTTATCAATAGATTATCATCCAATGGACAACGTTGATCAAACAAGATGTGAGGATTCTAATTCAAATTCGGATGGATCTTCTACCGATGGCGATAGAAACACAAACAATATTATTGCTGGATAAATGAAATCATTGTCTAGAGCAGAAAATATTTTCAAAAAATGCATTCTTTTTTTGATGTAAATATACTAAAAAGTTTTTTGTACGTGAATTCCAAGCCATATATAATTTTTTTATAATTCATTCTTCATTTGTAATTTTTTATTATTAAAATTTCATATAAGAGACCAATTTATTTTTCTTTCAAAACACTAGTAGTTGTCTAATATTTTTTTAGTTAAGTTTCCTTTTAATGTTATTTTTATATTAGGCATATCCAAATTGTGATTAAAACTTAGTCACCTTAGTCTAACTTAGTTAAAAACCCTTGAAGCAAAAATTTTCAATCTTCTAAGCAATAATTTTTCAAATTCGTAGTTATTATGCAACTATTTAGATCTAAGAGAAATAATTATTAATCATTAAAATTTCTTTAATTTACAAAAACAATCACTGATAAATTTTTGAAAATGAATGGAAAAAAAAATCTTTACTTTTTGTGGATTTTATATTTTAGTATAGCCGATCAGGTGGCCGAGTGGTAAGCGTGCCTGACTGCGGAGCCGATAGTTGCGGGTTCGAATCCCGCTCAGGGCATGGATGTTTTTTTCTCTCTCTCCGTGTTCTATGTCCTTTCTCCTTTGTGTGCGTGATTGTGTGAATATAACCCACCCTATAAACGGGTTTGTGGTTGTGTGACGTGGGCGACGCTGCTCCACCGCCGTGGCTTCGCCGCAGTTGCCCACTGGGTAACGAGAAGAGTGTAGCAGTTCTGGCATTTCTGTGGCCAATGGGACAAACCCCAAGTGCACGCCATTAAAAAAATATTTTAGTATGAATATATTTCCTATAATCTAAAAGAATTTTCTTTTCTAGTAACTATTAGACTGTTTTTCATAATTAAAAAAATAAAAAAAGTGTCTTTTTGCTTGTAATTAGAGCGTCAGAAAAAATATGGATAAAAAAGACTCCGTTGACCTATCTGTGTCAAAAGGTTAATCTGCTATATAACATTTAGTAAAAATGTCAAGTAGGCTATACATTTATAATCATTATAACTTCATATAAATTATAATTACATTGAAATTATTAGGAATGACTTTCAACAATTGTTTTCACGTTGCTTACTGTTGCATAAATAAAATTATTCAAAATTTAGAATTATTAATTTGAACAGTGGAACCAATGCACCAAGCCACCAATTCATATTAGCTTTAATGACGTTCCCATCATTACCTGAAGGTACTTAAAAGGATGTCGTTGAGACGTAATTATAGTGTCGAACCTTTCCGTTTAATGTTCGTTTCTCTAATATTTCTTCGATAATGCTCATGGGAATTTTAATAGCCTATCATTAAGAATGTCTTATGAAAGTGTAGATTCATACCAACTCCTAAAATACATTTAAAAATGATATTATGTATTTCCTTATTTGAATTAGAATAATTTAAAATAACTAGATAAGAGTTTTAGTACTTTGCATTACTTAAAACTGAATTATTTTGTAAACTAAATGTTGTTTTTAGTAAAACTTCTCAGAAAAACTATTTTGGGTCAAAGAGCAATTACCATTTAAAAATAATTTGTAGTAGTTTAAATATATAGTTAACATTTAAGTAGATACTTAATTTATAAAAGGTAATACTTTCAACTAAAATATGTACGTTAGAAGACACAAAAATTAATATTTCAACGATAAAAAAAAATGCAGTTAAATCTGAAGAGCAATTGGGGCGAAAAAGCGGAACAATGATTATCAAAACCAATATGATCACGGTGAAACTTTGATAAATGTATCTACGGAAATGCAAGCTCCCAGCGACCGAGCAAACCTCTGCAACAAGTGCGGAAAAGGTCAAATAAGGCAAAACGAAAAAGTATCAATACAAAAATTTTTAAAAAATCAAACAAGCAGATTAAAATGTATAAAAAATATTTGGGTGGGGCTCTTATTTAGAGAGTTTTTTGTGACGATCTCTGAAAGAAATCAACATTCTCACGCTGCAGTCACTGTGCAATATGCTATCTGTGATTTATATTTAGAGTTGAAAGTTAAATTGGAAAATAAAAGTTATTTCAGAAAAATTACGGATCTCGATCAAACAAATCTCTTCTCATCTTTTAAAGCTAACTAATTTTTACAATATAAAATTAAAGGCTAACTTATATTGAAACATAATTGTTTATTTATTTTAAATAGTTCTAGCATTCGTAATTGGTAAATTCATTTTTACGCGTAATTATATCAGTAAAGGATCATTTTCATAGACATTAAATTTTACTCATCAATCCGGTTTTCATGAAGCCACACAAGTGGAATTTCTGCACCAAGAAAATGACACTACCAAAAATTAAAATCGTTGTGAAAAATCATCCATCTTTAATAGCATTTATGGAGGTAATCTCTAAGAACGACTATTTTACTGTGAAACAGAGATTGGTCGCCCTGAGTAGGACTGGGCGATATAAGAAATTTTATATCGTGATGCATCGTCAGTTTTGCATCGCGATATAGTATTTTTGAAATTCATTTACTTTTAAGGCGCAGAAATTCGGATTTCTATCAAAACTTCATACTCAGATTGATTTAAATCAATTTATGAATTTGATGTATATGTTTTGCTTAAAAAAGATAATAATGTTATATTTTCTAAAAATGATCCAGCAAATAACGAAAGATTTCTTAGTTTAAAAATAAATAATAAAAAAATAAATAAAATTGAAATTTATCAATATATTTACCTAACAATATAGATAGAAAATTTAAAAAATGGATTCGTTAAAAATTATTTTTGTGCTTAAAACAAAGTGCTAAATAAATTAAACGAAAAAAAAAACAACACTACTTTTTATCATTATTATTACACATAAAAAAAAGTTAAATTGAATAATTACCGAATTCTGAACGAAAAAACAAAGTAAGGTTTAGTTTCTTAAAAATAAAAACAAAGGAATTATGATATTCGATAATATATTCAACTGACAATATTGAAAGAAAATTAAAAAACACGATTATACTCTTTAATAAAATGAAGTGCTAAATGATTTTAAAAAAAGAAGTCGCAATCGCAAACATTACTAATTTTTTTGAATAAACAAAGTTGATTGACTAATGTCCAAATCCAAAAGAGGAAAAATAAGTTTTGTTATAATTTTATTTATGAAAATGAAAACAACTAAAGATATATAAATTTAAACTCAGTAATAAAAACCCATTAAATTATTATTTTCTCCAAAAAGTTTTTAATAAATTAAAATAAAGTAAAAAGTAGCCTAACAAATTTAATTACTTTTCAATTTAATTCTTTATGGGCACCTTAAATTAGGTTTCCGTTTGTAATAAAATCAATAATGTAAAATAATACTTAAACATATAATATCAAAATTAATTTTCACATTTAAAAATAAAAAAGAAAGTTTAGTTTCAAAAAAAAATTTACCCAATTAATTAAGAAGCACTTCTTTCCTATTCTTTTCAATAATAGGTTACGTTCAGAACAAGGTTACGATCACAAAGTCAGTCCCACTGAAAATAATCTACAGGAAACGATATCAAGTCGCAACAAAGAAGAAAAAAAAAACTAAGAGGTGCGGAAACGAACATGCGAGATCGCGATATATGTTCTCAAAACTGATTCTGATTCTATCACATTATGTATTTTTTATTTTTTGGTTCACATCAATCAAGGCCATTTTAATATAACGATACGTACATCGCCTTCCCCAGCGCGAGTTGGCATCGGAACGTAAGAGATCCTTTGCGTGTCTTGTATCGCTATATCGTTCGTCTTCTTTACTCGACGGCTTAAATCAGATTTCTGATGCATCGCCTGGAACTTAACTCCTGTATCGGCCTGCCGATACAGCAGTTAAATCGATATGTCGCGATATATCGATTTATGGCCCAGTCCTACTCCCGAGAGGTTTCACTGTTTGTTCAATTTTATAAGTCATATGTATGGTAACAACTGAATTTTTAGTACGGAATTATTTATAGTTGAGGCAGATGGAACACTGGTGTCCCTTCTATATATTTTTTTTCTGATTCTGACTATAAGCAAAAATATATTTTGATATTTTTTAATTATAAAAAAAACTAGTTTAATAGTCACTAAGAAATCTGTTGGATTATCGTTAAATTATAGATAAATCCAATTTTTTTTAAAAATTCATGTTTAAAAATTAAGGAAATTTCAATGATGTATTGCTGTTTCTCTTAGATGTAAGTAAAAGCAGAGCAAATTTTAATAATTATAATTTTGAAGTAAGCCGTGGAAGATTTTACTTTTAACGCAAAAAAAGAACTCCGGTGTTTTATGTTATATTTCATAACCATAAGTTATTAAAAGGCTAAATACAATAGATATCATTTTTTTTTACCTAAATTAATACAAAATAATGAAAAAGGTCAGGAAAATGTGTTTAATAAAAATTTTGCGTCGAAGGATTAACCATTTAAAGTTAAAATATCAATTTGCACTACTTGTATTAATTATAAATCCCTTACAAAAAACTTAAGGTATTTTGAGGTTTATATGAGGTTGTTTTGAGGTTTCAAGGTTTATTTCAAGCTTGTTTGGAGATGATATCAAAAACAACCTAAAAAAAAATCAATCTCCCAAAGTGCATATGAATTTCTTTAATTCACCTTTGAGGTTGTTGGAAATCTAATTTAGATCAACTAGCTTAGGGAGGCTGTTTTTGAGGTGTACGGATTTTTTTTTGCACTTAAAACAAGTGCGTATATTTGAAGTCTGAATAATTTCACCCGATCTGAACTAAAATTACTTCTGAGCCGTGATAGCTCAGAGGATAGAGCTGTCGCCTTCCAATTAGGTGAACCGGTTGCGAATTCCAGCGATGATTGGTCGATACGAATTCCGCTTCCGGGTTGCACTGACCACAGTTCTGACGTAAAATATCCACAGTTGTAGACGAATCATGGGTTAGAGTCCTCTTGCCGTTAGGCTAACCATGGGAGATTTTCGTGGTTTTCCTCTTCATGCTACGTAAATGAGGGTTAGTTTCATCTAAAAGTCCTCCACAAAGGCAAATTTCTCCCAATACTTGATCATAGAGTTCCCTTGTCTTCTGGATTCAAAATTACAAGACTACGGAGTTCAACATTAGTAGTCACAAACCCGAAAAATTGTGTCGACTCTTCAACGACTCTTATAAAATAAAATAGAATTATTTCTGAGTTATGTATGAGGTTGATTTTTTGAGAGCTGTAAATGAAGCTGAGATTGGGGTTTATTGACGAGGTTATTTTTGGTGCAAAAATTAATCTTATTTTCTACCTCAGGTGTATTTTTTTTACATCTGTATCAATCTCAAAACAGCTTTAAAAAACGCCTTATTTTTTGCAGGGAATAGTAGTGATGGTAAAAGAGGCGGGATCACACAGCTGTGATCAGAGGGGAAGGTAAGCATATGAACAGATTGAAAAACCCTGAATTATTATAAATATCTATAAATCTATTCATATCGATATAAAGATCATTTGACAGTATTTTTTTTCAAACTAAAGGCGGTATGTCCTAATAGAAAATATCCATTTTGTTTAATAAAATTTCATACATTTTTCTCTTTCATTCAGCAAATTTTATTACCATTAAAATGTTGCATATAATTACCCTAAAGGTATAGGTTAATAAGTTCGTAATTAAATTAGGTATGTATGTTGTAATTATCTTATAAAACGTAAATGTAAAGAAGTTCTTTTTATGTGTCATTATAATTTCATGATGTGGAAATGTTAAAAACAATTTTGAAGAAGGATTGTAAGGAATTTCTAAAATATTTTTCCAAGAATAGAAAATTTCATAAGCTGTAATGTATTCTAGTTGTCGAGAGTTTGTAATTCAGTGTTTTGTCTCAAAGAATTCCTCCATGTATGCCAAAGAATTGGTTAGAAAAGTGGAGTTTTCTTCTTTCTGAATCTTTTTTCGTTTCTGTTTTTACCGGAAATTACTAACAAACGCCTACAAGTGGAAAATGAGAAAAGTGAAGTAAGCAATGTTTGTGAAAAGAAAACAAAAACTAAAAGTTTAATTTATTAAGTAAGCAGGAAAAAAACGGAAGCTGTTTAAAAGAAATTTTTGAAAAAAAAAATATTCTCGTGTAGTGTTTCAAAAAACAACTTAGATTTTATAGAAGAATACAGAACATGCAATCTAGGAATACATTGACATTATAAAAAATCTAATATATATAATTCTCTTACGTGGCTCCTAAATTTTGGCTGCATTTCTTTTCCGCCGGTGGCAACGTTTGCTTTGTTTTGTTTACGTTTTGAAAACACGAAAGCCTTTTAATGATGTGTTTCTGATTAAGAATTAAGGATGGATTTAAGAAGAGCTGTGAAGTATTATTGCAATAGCATTTACTTTATTTTCTTCATTTATAGAGAGAACAGTCGGCAGAGAATTCTGTTAGGTTAAAAAGCATTTTGCTAAAAAAGGAAAAAATTCTAATAGAAATAAAAATAAACAACTTAAAAAATTAAAATGCTGTTGCCAGCCATAGAATTTTTTGAAAGTTAACTTAGCAACATAAATCAAAATGACATAGAAGCGCAACTAGATCAAAATTATGATACCTGAGCGCTTGACGTAACAAATCCTTCAATTCTAAAAGTGTTGTATCGCCAAATGCCCAAATTAACAATTGTGTTCTTAAAGAAATTCTATAAAAAGTTTTAAATAAACAACCTACTTCTACAACTGCTTCTTGAAGAACTTGGCTCATTGATTAAAAATATTGTTTTAATTTTACAGTACTAACTTTACTTCTACTTTCATTATTGCTATGACCCTCTTTCATTACATTTTACAACTTCATGCTAAATTTGAGGACTTTAAGTTGTTTTGTGGTTGAATACTGACATTTAGAAATGTGTACATAAAAAAAATAATATTTAGAGGTTAAGAGTTGCCTCAGAAAAATTTGAATTGTTGACATTGAACTTAACAATGGAAACAATCGTTTTTGTGAAAAATTGAATTGTATTGTTGACATCAAAACTAAAAATATTGTGTTTCAACTTAACAATACTACCTTAATTTATACTTTAGAATTGCCTCGGAGAAATTTGAATTGTTAGCAATGACTTAAACAAAAAGTTTTATTTTAACTGACAAATACTATATTATAATTTTAACTTTTTCTATGACTATACTCATTTTCTTACTCTTTTCTTTGTTTTTTATACATTTTATATTTTTGTGATAAAATAAAAAACTTATAGTTGTTCTGCTTCTGAACACTGATGAAAACACAAAATGATGGGCTTCATCAACAATCAAAAATATATACATTTATTTTACAAATTCCATATTATTAGGGTGGCGCCCTTCAGAGAATTAAAAATACAAAATTATCTTCATCGAAGCCGATGCTTTACATCCGGCGTTCAGTGGCAGACTACTATTTCAGATTGTTTTACAACACATTAACACTCTGATGGGAAAGACTTTAAAACAAAACTTACGACAGTTACTTTTCTCAACAACTGAAATTTAGAATAGTGTGATTGAGAAAAATATGTGAACTGTTTGCAATAATATTGAAATGTACAGGTTTAGAATTGTCTACAGTGAAAAGTTTTCGGAACTTCAGTATTCAAAAAATTATACAAGAGCTAGACGTTAAGAACGTATCCAATGAGCGAGCAAAGCGAGCATTGGATTGCGAAGCAATCCGAAATGAAATGCGAAAGCAGTTCTGGGGGTTGGCGAGAGCCAGCGGGCAGGGGGCGAAGCCTCCTAGTTATTAATAATTCTTTCACCGTTTCTGTGAAATTTAGTTATAAATATTTATAAAAATAATTCAAAAATACAGAAAACGGTTATATTATCGAAAAAGCAAATTGGACTTTTATTAATTTTAAAAATCCCATTAACCTAATTTAATGGTTTACTGATTTTAAACTATTTATTTGAAAGGTTTAATGCTCTTTAAGGGAAATTGTTTCATTTTGCATAGTTTGAAATGAAATAAACATTACACAAAATGTTTAAGAAAAATACAATTTCGCACCAATGCAAAGTTTTCTATCATGACACAACAGTATACTCAATGTCTTTTATATATTAAGATTTAAGTCAGGAAAGAGCAAACACGATATCGAAATTTGACAAATCACAATTCAGAATGTACAAGACACCAAAACCTGTTTGATTACCGGAGGAAGAGCAGAGAAGTTGAAAGATAATTATTAGAAACCTCTTCAAGATTAAAGCTGTAATTAGGTAGGCGTCTACCTTTCTTATAATGATTTGTCAGATTTCGATGTAGTGTTTGTTATTTCCTTTCTTAAATATAAATTTTTGACAAAAATTCTAAAAATGTAAATTTAAAAGGCGGTCTTTACGAAACACCCTGATAATGAATCAACAGTGAGGACACGAAACTGATGATCATACACGGAGAAAAATTCTGGTAAAATTATCTTACTGGCAAAAGTGACAGTTTTGGCAAAAAACAACATAATTCTGGTTAATAAAACTAAAATATACGGTATTTAAACTATTCATTTGGTATTTTTTCGATTCATATGGGATACGGTTTATGGGATACCGAATAAATTGCTTTTATGCTAAAGTATCACGAAAAAAAAATACTCAATTTCTTATTTTTATCCCATTTAAAAAAACCCATATTTTATTATTAATTTTAACCATAAACATTACCAAAGTGCTTCGGTAAAAATTACAGAGATCTTTGGTGTTTCCATAGAGCGGGAAATACGATAAATTTGACCATATTCTAGTAGTTTTAACCATGTTTTTTTCTCAATGTAGTTTCTCAAGTTCTTCTCAAGCAATTATCTTTAGTGGGAAAAAGCCAAATAATCAGGAAATAATAGAGTTGAGAATAATCAAATATAAGCGAATCGAAAATAATTAAAAAAAATTTTTTTACTAAATATTTTGCTTTGTAAATGGGATTTTCAGATAGCAGTTTAAAAAATTTTTAAAATAATTTAAAAAATTCTTTTATATTTTTTGATTAGATGAAAATTTATTTATTCTTGAAACGGAGTTCGCGATTTTTGCAGTATTACTTTCAATTTTTCATCACATTTTTGTATCTTATATTTGTAAATTTTTTTCCACACTTGCTTTGACAAACAGAAACTAATTTGTTAATTAGTTTTTGTTTTTCAAAAAAAAAAAAAAACTGAAATGTAATTTCTGTGACAATATTGAAGACATATTGAAAGAAAAAAATTCCTTTAAATAAAATCAAAGTTGGGCACACAGGAAAAATTCAATGCTTCTTCTAGAAGAGTTACCTTTATTGTAAAACGATTTTTCTTTTGGAAGTATGTCTTGTTATTTGAAAACTGTTTTGTGATGATGAATCGATGATATACGTGCCATTGAATATAAAGTATCGTAATCGAAAACCAATGTGCGAATAATATGCTTCTAAATCACAAGAAAAATGACAGCTAATTTCATGTCGTTGCCAAAACCGGATGTTAAAAGTTTTGTGGATACCATAAGGTTAGAGTGTCACGTCTGAAAATCACGTAAATTCTTTAATATCCGTTCTTTCGGGTGAAGTTTGCAAAATATATCTGATAACAAAGCTGAGAACATGTGATGTTTTCTTCTTCGACGGGAAAATATATATTATGGCAGGAAAGGGTGGTTTATGATTTATTTCTTGATAAAAGATATTTTAAAGCGAACATGAAATAAATTAAATTAAAATGTTAATGTAAAATACAAATAAGGAAATGACCTTTAGCCTCTTTTGTTTACAAAATTATTCTCTGCTCATTAATCCCCAAATTCTTATATTCAATATGTGGTAAGTCGTTAAATTATGGTTAAAAAGTAATGTACTATCACATAAATGTGCATTTATTTGAACTCACCAAAATTACCACGTGTCTTAAAAATAAAATTGGATGTTATGATATGTACCCAAATCAACGTTAAAAACCCTCACTATATAAATAGCTTTAATTCGCTGGGAAGGTTTTCATCTATTGCACGAATATGACGGTTACGCATATTTTTCATTAGACTGTAAAACATTCTGGATCAAATTACTCTAAAAAGTACCGACATTCATGAAGCCGGTACCGTAAAACATATTTTTGTCGGAACAGGTTACGGAAAAAAAATCTGATATACCGTAATTTTTAGAGTATAATTACCATAAAATCATCGAATCACTCCAAGTAAATAAATATTACTATCAAATTACGGCATAATATTTTACTGTAAAATTTACGGGATAAAAGATTTTAAGATAAAGTCGATTTTGCGGAAAATGCCTACCATAATTTGACCGTTACCGTAATTTGATCCGGAATTTTTCACAGCGTGGAAGATACTTTGATTTTGATTCAAGGAGAGCAAGATAACTTTATGCTTTATCTTATCCTAAAAAGTAAGAAAGTGTTAAAAGCTGTAAATTATCCTTAACTATACCTTAACTATAAATGAGTATTCATCCTTAACTATAAATAAGTATTATGAGGTTTATGGAACTATAAAAGGGCTTGTTTTCCAATAGGATGTATTCTTGTGTGTAGATGCCTTTGCAATTTTTGTAAAGGTAATCGCATAAACACAAAGAATATATAGTTTTATGAAGCGTTTTTGCATTATTTTTCTAGAGGTGTATTTTATGTGAACAGTATAAAGTACACAACATCTAGGTAGTATTTTTGTCATTATGACACATTCAACCGTTTTGTTGCTGGTAAAATAAAACTAACAATTTCTCTTATATTTCAAGACACGTTTTAAAAAATAATTCTTTATTTATGATACCAAAATCATGCGATTTAAAGCATTTAACGAAGAAAGGTCATTAATCCATTATTTTAAAGGACGGTTTTGTGATATCAAGGATGTACTAATAACTACTCTGAAAGTAGAAAAAAAGAAGCATGGATTTCTATTTCAGTTCTACAAATGCAAAAAAAAAAAAAAAAAAAAAAAAAGGAAAGAAAAAAATCAGGTAATGGGTCTTCTAGTTAACCGTACGTACTCTATGGTTGACTAATTACAAATCGCACGTTTGGTGATTTAAAATTATTAAATTTCAAAAATTTCTAGTTTTAACTATAGAATACCTTATTGCGTCTGCTTTATTTCTTTTTATAAATATGTGGTATTAAAGGGACGTTTTATCAACGATGTCAACTTTCATCCATCAAAAAGTACCTCAAGATAGATACGAGTTAACATATCTTATATACTACTGAATTGATATTTAATATCATTATTGGTAGCTACGCCTCATTTCGCCCCTTCCAGAATTTTAATCTGTCTTGGAATTCGATGAACGAATACCACTAGTTGACTAATGCTGGTTATTTATTTGTTTTTAATTATTTATTTTCGCTCATTTTCTTATTGATTTATTGTACGGGAGAAGTATATTTACTTCACCTGGTTTATGAACGCTACTTAATGAGCAAATCAGCTAATCAATATGGACCATTCATCGATGTTGGAGAGTCCATATTACGTCCGGAGATCACCAATAAGGCGAGAGTTTATCCACGATGTTAACCTTCATCTATCAAAGGGTACATCAAGACAGAATCGAATTAACCTGTCTTATATACTACTGATCGGATATTTAATATTATTGGTGGTAGTTACGCTACAGCATCATCAAAACTAGCGACATTTAGCACAGAAAGTACAGAGAGATAATTTAATTTAAGGCGATGACTCAATATTAAAAAACTTAACTAGTTCTACAATTTTTGGTCTATTGTAAAAGTTCTTTAATAATATTAAAGGGGTCCACCTACTCACTCAGCTCATCAATCCTTATGATTCCTCCACTTTAAAATTTGCTGTTTTCTTGAAAGGCGATATTTTCAACAAAAACTAAGA
This sequence comes from Parasteatoda tepidariorum, assembly GCF_043381705.1. Classification (NCBI taxonomy): domain Eukaryota; kingdom Metazoa; phylum Arthropoda; class Arachnida; order Araneae; family Theridiidae; genus Parasteatoda; species Parasteatoda tepidariorum. The sequence goes on along the minus strand of NC_092210.1, from coordinate 48,281,808 downwards.
ACATTTTGTTTTTAAGATGGATAATTTTCATAATTTTATGCAATAACACTTATTAATATTTTCATCGTAAAGAAATGAAGGATTTACATGTATCTGAAAAATAATCTACAGTTCTTGAAAAGGTATAAACTAAAACTTAACAGTTTGCACGATTTAACAAAAGAAATAAATTGAAGAAATTGTACTCCTTAAGGAGACTAGCGGTTTTTATGTGACTTGAATTAAGCATTTTATATTTTTAAACAAATTCAGTGTAAATGTCAAGATTATTGTCTGGTTATACTTAATCTCCCTATCTTCTTTATTTTGTTGCTTTCAGCATCCATTCAAACGCTCCTATTAAATAAAGATCTTGAGAGAGATAAATACATTTTCCAAAACAGTGGATAAATAGTCATTTCTGCAAAAAAAAAAAGGTGAGAAATAACGCGAAAAGGCACTAAAAATTGCAATAACTTCTGAACGAATTGAAATTAAAAAAAAAACTTTACAAATAAATATCGCCCTTCAGTAAGTTAAATTTTTACTAGAAATTTAACGATAAAAATACACGAATTGCATATTGAATTTTCATTTTTTCATATTCCGCAGTAAATCTTGCACATGTTTTACATTCTTTTCCAATTTCTACGTATTTTAGATTTCGCACAGTAAAACAAAGTGTATCGTTAGATTTAAAATCAAAAGCAGTGGCAGTGGCACTCGCGATATTTAAATATAAACTTATTAAAATAAATTTACAAGTATCACATATGTGAAAAAGTCAATTTTCCATTAAAATAAATAGTTTAGAAGCTGGAGCGTGTTCTTGATAATGTTCATTAAATTAAATATTAGTTTAAAATTTGACTTCGCCGTAACCGTTTCTAATAAATATTTATTTGTAAATTAAAAGACTGAATAACATATTTTTCTTTTTTCTACTAGGCTTTTTTTTTAAGGGAAATAATTTTTTTGCAATCAAATTCTCTTTAAATAATAGCAATAATAAACCAAATTTGACGATTTTTTTGAAATTTTAATGATGCTTGTGATATAAATTTACGCAGTTTGTTATAGAAAACTTGTTTCCAGATCTTCTGATATAAAGCAAGATGAAGATTTTGGCTGTGCTGTTAAAAACATTTTTTATTATTGCGTTGTGTCGAGGAAGTGATTTTAAATATGGAGGCTGCCCAAAAGTTGTTGTTATGAACAATTTGGATTTCGATAGAGTAAGAATAAAATTTACTATTTTGTTTACAAAATATAGATTAGTGTTGCTGGTTTCTGTAGCTTTAAATTATTCAATAACTATTTTCTTACTGATTTAAGAAAATAAAGTAAAAATATTTTTTCTGATACCATATGCAGACATAAATTTTATTGGTACTTTTCCGTCTCAACGACACAAGATTTTTATTTTATCCATTTATTTATTTAAAAAAAGTCCCTTAATTAAAAAAAACAACAACAGTCGAATTTACTTGCAGTCAATAAGTTTGCATTGGCGACTTTATCGCCAGCCATTATCTTTATTTTTATGCCATTTAGAAACGGAAATATTAAACAAAGTAAAAATAATTTAAATTTGTATCACAATATATTTTTAAATGATAGTTTTTGATTTTAATGTCTTCTTAATTAATTTAAATGAGTATGAATAGCATTCACTGATAACCAGTAATGGTATAAATTTCATACAGTATAACGAATTTTATCCTTATTCGGCATCAAAATATGGATGAACAAATTATCGCCAAAGGAACAATATCTGCGAACTAAAATATCTTTAAGTTGGAACTACCAGAAAATTCTATTATCTTTCGTTAAGAATTTTGAGACTTTGTCTGAACTTAGTCAGAATCATTGATTTTTTAATTTTTTTTCATCGCTGAAATTCCAGACAAAATTTTATGATAGTTTTTTAAAAGTGATTTTAAAATGATTTTGACTTGAATTTTGACTTGGTTATTTTCTTTGTTATCGCCAAAGAAATAATTCAATCGAATTTGTCTAGCTTCGTTTTAGCATTTACTATTGCATTTGGTACTTTGGTTAGCCAGCCGCAAGCGATAAATCGCCAAATAATTTAGATCTGCGTTTACATAAAATAAGATAAAGTTTTTTGTTATGTTTTAGATAATGATCATTTTTCTTGATCTCTTGTAGAGGTAGTCCTAAAACCACGCAAAAAAAGTACTCCTTATCACCAACTTGATAAACCCCAAAACTTTTTTGTTATACATCTCCACAAATACATTAAAAACGTTGCGGTAGAATAAGTATATCGTAAAAAATTCTAAATCTCAATTCACTTAAGTTTTCAAAGCATATGACTTTATAATATCTTTCGCGGAATCAAAATATTTATCAATGTAGGTTATATTATGCCATCAATGTATAGAATGTCTGTCATGTTTAGGCAAATTATGAAATAGGTGAATTATTAACTGTCCTAAATGATAATTTAGGGAATTACTCAAAAAAATTAAATTATCATTTAGGGCATTTGTAATTATACTACCATCAATGCACAAAATTTGGCATGCAATGACAGTCACAGCTTGAAATGAATTTCAATTAACACATTATCTAGGCATTCTATAAAATTACTAGTGATGAGCTATCAAGGAGTATGAAACGATTAGTATTTCACAGAATGACTAATGAGAAACTTGCAGACGTTCTATAGCATGACAAGTCGAAAGATTTAATAATTCATAAATGTCCGAATTCACCTAAAAATGTCAGATATTCTATCCATTGATTAAATGATATATCCTATATCGATAAATATAAGTTTATCGAAAAACATTATAAGGCCTTATGTTTTAAATTTTTTTATTTAATCTACTTTTGCATTCATAATATAATCTCTCCTTTTTTATTACCAAGTTTTAGCTTTCATTTGAAAAATGACTGTCTTGAAAATTATTTTACTGCCATATATAATCTATTCACGACTGAACTTTTGAGGTAAAGTTTAGCAAAATATACCTACCAAGCATTGTTTCTTTCACATTGATTTAAGAAAAAATATTTCTTTTTGGTGGTAAAGAAAATCAATTCAACTCCTTAGAAACAATTCAACACACAATAAGAAAAAACAATCCAACTTCTTAGAAACAAATCAACTCCTTAGAAAACAATTCGATTCGAATTTTCTTAGAGATTGAAGGAGCAAGAATATGCTAATAACCATGCTTAAAACTGTCATTTTAATTTTAGTTTTCAGGTATTTGGTATGTTATCCAAAGATACAGTCCAAAAGCTACGTGTACGAAGATAATTTTTGAGAAAGCACCTGATGGAACATACACTATGAATGAAACGGGTCGTTTATTAGGTTTGAATTCAAAGTAGGAAAGTTATTTTTATCTGGTATTTGATTTTTATTAATACTTTTTTAGAACATTGAGGCAGTTACTGGAAAACTACTTTAAAGTGATTGTTATTACAAGTTAATGTTTATATGTTTAACTTTAATTTAATGGATTTGCATTTTTATAAACTAATAATGAAAGAGTAAATACAAATTATAATTAAAAAATGGTAGTATTAAATATTATAGGCAAATGCATGATTTTATTAATTATTACATTATACTATTACCAGTATTTATTATTTTTTTATGCACAGTTATAAGAGCTAATTTGCTTTTAATAAAAAAGTACAACTAGACAGTGCCCATTTTTGAGATGTAAATAAAAGAGAATAAGTTAATTTGTTAATTAATAAATAAGCTAATTCTTATTTACTTAATAAAATTCAATAACATTTAAGTTAATTTAAAGGGGATTTTGATTTTTTTATTTACTTATGTTTTCCCTAAAAATTAAAACTTCTCGCATAAGTATTCTATTATAACTTTTATTCTCTAAGTAGTTATAGAGACAAGTGTTATAACTAACAATATTATAATTTCAGACTATTTTTTAAAGCAAAAGTTTGTGTAAGCATAAAACAAAGCTAAGTTAACTGTATTTTTTTAAAGAATAGAACTTTTTAAAAATGAACAATTAAAAGAAGTATAATGGAAATTGGTTGATATATACATATAAATATATTTGGTGCTTGGGTGAACAAGTGAATTGCGAATATTTTTTGAATCTACAAGGCGTTTATTGAATAAAAAAATTACCAGTGTTAGTACTGCTCGTACTATAAAATATTTTACTCATCGTATTTATGATATAAAAGGAAAAGCGTTAAACTAATTTTTTTTTCATTTTATCACCTTTTTTATTTTCATTTGAAAATAGTAAAGACATGCCTTTTTTCCAGCATGTTTTACATTTTAAAAAGACGTATTTATGCTTCAACTTTATAGAGTCATATTTTAATTTCAATAAAAAATGCTGATTTATTTCACGATATTCAATATTTTTTATTATTTTCTTTTAGCACTTTTGATACTAAAACCAGGAAAATAGAGTTTCTCAGAAATGACTCTAGATCTGTTTTTAGAGCTGAAAAAAATATAAGTAAGAATATTTTTTTCTCGCTAAAACGGTATGAAGTTTAAGGATTTAATGTAAGTGCTGACATCTTGTTTACTCTACTACATTGGCAATATTACTTGATGATGTATCCTTTGAATATTATACATATACTTACTATTATTTTTTATTTATTATTATTAATTATTTTATTTTAAAGTCACAGTTCCTTTTTTCATAGCGTAAAGAATTAATTTTTTGGAAATGTCAAATAAAATGATTATTTCATGAGCTTAATCACTAATAAATTTTTAAATTAAGATGTTTAAGGATATTTTGGGAAGGCTCTGCAACAGCATGAAATGCTTTTTTCCGAATAATATGCTATTTTCATAACTGATATGAGTTGGTACTGACTTTGTTGCTCATGAAAGGTCAAGTTTGACCAATCTTTAGCCACTCCTTCTATGTAAAATTCTGAAAATGGCACAAAACGTCAATATGGAGAAAGGCCACAGTTTTGAGAAAAAAGAAAAGCGTATGGGGTCTAATTTTTTAATATTTAAAAACATACTCCACTGCTGTGTTATCTGGTCTCATAAAAGGGGAAAAATGATCCAGTCGAAAATGGGAGTAAGGCATTGATCTTGTTAACTTTCCTCTAGTTAGAAAAATGTCCCCGCTAATCAGAAAGATTTAATAACTTATAAGTTATTTGTCAGTTTTAAAGCCCAGGTAATTCTTTACATCAAGATGACGCATGCAATTTAAAATTATAGCTATGCTTGAAGTGTAAAACACTTAAAATGAGTTTTTTTTTGGTTTTCCTTTGCAAAAGAGCTGCTTCAAAAAAACCATGCTAGTGTTGTAACATATTAAAAAAACTATGAAACAGTATAAAGACGCAGTGAAAGTGCCTATGAATTTAAACTTACAGCCAATAACTGAATAGTTAATTTCAGAAAATTCATGCATGGCGTTTTTTTTTTTAAAATTTAACTCTTCATACGCATTAAAAACTGTTTAGATTAAAAAGAAATAGTAAGCTTGAATACCTTGTACTTTTGTTGAAACTATGTTATTTAACATAAGCTTATATTGATTCTTTAACATAAGATTACATATGATTCTTCAAATTCAGTTTCTTAATATAAACATATGTTTCTGAAATTAAGATCTTTATAATAAACTATCTTATATGTTTCACAAATTAAAAAATTTAAGTTCTTTTACTTAAATATATCCCATATAATTCTTGGAATTAAGTTATTTTAACGTTTCGTGAAATAAGTGTTAACTTTGAACGTAAATTTTGTTTTATTTGGGACACAAAGTTTTATGTGCCTGGTTTAAATTAAAAAAAAACTTTCCCGTGTTCTTTCTGAAATATAGAATTCAATTGTATAATGAATATTTTTTTAGAATGTTTTGCTTGACTTTCGGAGAATACTTTTTAGATCCATATTTCATTTTTTCTCAGCAAATTTAGAATAATTAATTAATTTATTTTTATATACCAGCATATTTTGATTTACAGCTGAATGCATTAGATGTAGAATCGTTTATATAGAGCATATTTCCATCTTTCGAAAATGCGAATGTTATATTAAATTAAATAACAGAGCAAATTTGAACTCTGTAATAACGTCCAATAACAATGGAATAACTACACTTTTAATAAACACACTTTTAAAAGAATATTGATTAATCTTTGAGATTGCTTTGTTATTAATGAAATAAACTGCTGACCTCTTCTCTTTTAATTATAAACTAAATTAGTCTGAGTTGGAGTCGCGTAAAGAATGTGAGTTGTTCATTATAATTGCCGGATACAACAGGAAATAAGAATGACATTTTCATCAACACAACTGACGGAATGAATTTAGGAATTTTAATCTCACCCATATGTTATAGATTCTGTTTCCTCACATAGGGGAATTCGGAAAATTAAACATTTGGAACTAGAAAGTCAGCAAATATCCCCTGGAGAAAAAACTATAAGAGAAACAACAGTTTTAACCATTAAAAGGTTAGGAAATGGCGCTAACGTTACCAAGTGTCATAGCAAATTATAACTATTTTATAAATTTAATGAACAAGTAAATTAGATTTAATAGATTCTAAGAAATACATATCTTAAGAAAATGATTTTTTTGCATTAAATGCTAATAATATTGCGGGGGGGGACCTTTAAGAAATTAATCGGTACATATTGTATGGTGAGCAAAATAAAAACAGATCAACCTGACTAGTTTTTGATCTAATAATTGGATCTTCACGTTCTAGCACTCAATCTTAAAAAATGAAAATACAAAAACGTACTTTCTCTGACTAAACATGAATTTTTTTAGGCAGTTTCGGACTTATACCCCCAAAATAACTTAATCTGGATTGCGGTCCAAAGTTTGGATATCTTAATATTGATTTTACTTTTTGCGTATTTCAGTATATCTCAAGAGCTTCTTGAATGAATTCAAAAATTTTTGTACACAATTAAAAATATAGTTTATCCCAAGATAATGCCACGATAAATATAACTTTCAGTAAATATTGAATATTGATTATTATTTTATTTAATAAGAGTTGAAAAAATTTTGAATTGTAAGTTAAGTAATATTTTACATCATTTTAAAAAATGCAATTTTAAATGAAAAGATAAAAAAATTGTGCAAAAATCGGTCGAATAGTTCTTGCGAAATCAAATTTTCAAAATGTCGTCTTAAAAATGTAATTTAGGATATCTTCTTAATTAATTAGCGCCTGTAATAATTAATTATCATTAATTATCATAGGTGATTCCCTCGAACCAGAAAAGTTGAGTCTTCGAACGTAATGATCCGATCATTAGAACAAAAGTTATTTAGGGTGGTCAGTTTATTTTTTTGTTATCATATTTTGCTATCCGATTACACCTCTCTCCCAGCGACCGGACAAACCTCCACACCAAATGCTGAAAAGGTCAAATAAGTAAACACGAAAAAATATTAACAAAACAAATAAGTAGATTCAAAACGCATTCAAAATATTTTTGAGGGGCTCTTATCTTAAGAATCTTATATTTGGCTCTTATATCAAGAATCTCTTATATCAAGAATCGAGGGGCTCTTATATCAAGAGGCTCTTATATCTAGAATCTCTAATATCAAGAATCGAGGGGCTCTTATATCAAGAATCTTATCTTTGAGGGGCCCTTATCTTATCCTAGAGCTCTTTTTGACGATCTCTGAAAGAAATCGACAACCTCAAGTTGCAGCCAGAGTGTACTAAAGTCAATGCTACCAATGATTCCTTTTTAGAGTTGAAAGTTAAATTAAAAAACAAAAAAATTCAAAAAAACAAGGTATCTCAACAAGCAAACCTTTTCTTTAAATAAAAGCTAATTAATTTTTATGATATAAAACTAAACGTAAACTTAAACAAAATAATATTGATTATTTTCTCAAAATAATTTCAAAATACTATCATTCATAATTGGTACATTTGTTTGTACACACAATTATATCAGTAGGGGTCATATTTATTGATGCTAAATTTCATTTCTGTGTTTAGATTTCGTGACTCCAATGCAAATGACCTTTTCCCACCTAGAAAAGAACACGGAGTAAAATTAAAATCGCTTGCGAAAAATTATGTACTTTCTATAACATTTTGAAGTCAAAGGAGTTAACCCCTAAGAACGACTAACCTCCATTATCGACCATTTTACTGTGGAACAGAGAGTGGTCACCCCCAAGAGGTTTCGTTGTATTAAGGAAATATGTTTTCGAAAATATTTAATGTTTTCTTCAACCACTGTTTTTCATACCCGCTGAAACAATTTGCATAAATGTCTAATAGGAATTTTGAAAAATATTGGCGAAAAGTTTTACACAATATATTCAATTAATTTATTAAAAATGATTTTTGCACTTTTTTCATTAAATTTATATATATAAGTTGCACATATACAGTATGGTGGTTTACATATATAGTAACCGGGGGAGGTTCTAGTAGTCTTCTTCTCCATGCAAAGCCAATGCGGGTTAGCTCCATCAAAAAGTCGTCCACGAGGGCAAATTTCTCCCAATACTCGATCCAGGAGTTCCCTTGTCTTCTGAATTGAGTTCAAAATTACAAGAATACGGAGTTGAACATTAGTAGTAGTAAACCCACGAAACTGGGTCAGCTGTTTAGCGATGGTATAATGTAAAATAAAATGCATAGTATGGTGACCGGGATAGCCTAGTTTGTAGGGCACTGGGCTAATGTCTAAGAGGTCGTAGGTTCGACCCTATCCCCGTGTAGTAAATGGTGGGTAAATGGTAACACTCCCCATGTAGTAAATGGTGACTGACGCACGTTAAAGCTGTCGAATCACAAAGTCCTCCATGTTCCCACAACAAATCATACCTCTGGGGGTATTGATCCAGGAGTTTCCTTGTCTTCTGGATTGGCTCAAAATTGCAAGACTGGGGAATTAGACATTAGTAGAAGTAAACTCAAAAACATTAGGTCGGCTGTTCAATGACGGTTGAAAAATAAAGTGTTTAGTATGGTGCACAGAGCCAATAAGTAGATATAATGACGTGATGGAACAATAATATTATGTAAGGAAATTCTTTCCTTTTTAGCTCACTTCACTTTAAGCACATTCGGTGTTATTGATACCAACTACGTCATGTACGCCATTGTCTGGGGATGTGATCCATTTCTCTTCGCCAGCGTCCAAAACATTGACATAATGTCTCGAATTCCAATTCCTTCAAAGGATTTAGTGAAAAATGCTGAACGATTACTCAAGGATTTATCAATAGATTATTCTTCAATGAAGAACGTGGATCAGTCAAATTGTACTGAGCTTCCCTCAACGACAACCTCAAGCAGCAAAGATACCAACAATATAGTTATCGCTTCAAATCCTCCGGAAAGAACAGAGAAGCAATAAGTCACTCAATTATTTATGCAACTTTGACCTTACGACGTGATGTATATTTACGGACAAAAGTTTGTTAATGCTGTAAGTGAAGCTTCCGTCAAATTCTGTGTTCTTCCTATTACACCGTGTATAAATACCTATCGTGTTTTGATTATTCCAAATAAATAAAAAAAAACGAGTATTATGTTGCGCAATAATTTTTCAGTAATTTAGTTTCCTTTGCTGTTGTATTTGACATACCCATAAAAAATAAGGTAAATAAGGATAAAAATTAAAGATGAACTAAGTTTGATACTCAAATGTAAATGTTGAACTTAAAATAAAATTGCAAAAACACATTTTAAATCCATATTTGGGAGCAAAAATGTGAAAATAAATTACCCATAGAACGAAAATGATGGGGCAGTTTTGGATGGGGTACCATCATATTGTGAAACTGAAGTGAACCACATCTTTAATTTTACGTGCACGAAAGATACAAATTAATTTTTTCCCTTTTAGTCTACACTAAAAAACACGCTTTTTAAACACCTAAACACATTTAAAAAACATGTTTAACAAGTAAACTAAAAAAAAAATTAACAATATAAAAATGTCATCATTTAATAATTTTCTTCATATTAAATGTTGTGCCTGTAGACTTGCTTATAACGAAAATTGGTAAACATTTTGACTGGCGAAAAAATCCATTAGTAGCGATGAGAAAAATCTATCTATCTTATTATATAAAACGCTAATACGTACGTATGTATCAATAAAACCGATGATATTTCTTTTCTCGCGCTGGCAACAGTTTTCATTTTTAATTGATAGGATTCGGCGCGCAAGAGCACGTAGTGAGAATCATATGGCTAATTCATGTTACATAAAACGCTAATACGTTTTAATTGAAGGCTTCGGCGCGCAAGAGCATGCAGTGAGCATCATATGTATATCTATCTCCGATTGTCACCGAGAAAAAAACGGTTGGTTGGTTATGAGTACTGAAATAGTTCCTTTACATTGGCGGAAATGAGAAGTGTTATGCTATTGCTATTTTATTTTGAATTGAGCGCTTTACTATTCCACGTTTTGTTATATTATCTTTACATCTGGCGTTCAGTGGCATACTACTATTTCATATTGGGTTGGCGAGCGCCAGCGAGCAGGGGGCGAAGCCTCCTAGTTGCGATTTAAATTCTTTCAGCTTAAAGCTTCAGTAAGATTTTTTTTCTTACAACCGTAGTTGAACAGCCGACCTTATTTTGGGGCTTCAACTTCTAATTTTCAACTCCGTAACCTTGTAATTTTGAACCCAATCCAGAGGACAAGGTAATTATTGGATCAAATAATGGAAGAAATTTGCCGTCCTTGGAGGACTTTTTAACGACCTCTTAACTAACGGTAGCTAATCCCCTTTTGCGTTACATAGAGAAGCAAGGGAACTCGGTTTTTATTTTATTTTATAACCGTCGTTGAACAGCCGATCCAATTTCATGGGTTTACGACTACTTACGTTCAACTCCGTAGCCTTGTAATTTTGAACCAATCCAGAAGACGAGGAAACTCCTGGATCAGTACCCCCAGAGGTATTGATTTGCTGTGGGAACATGGAGGACTTTGAGACTGGACAGAATTAACGTGCATCAGTCACCATTTACTACACGGGGAGTCTTCGGCCGGCGAGGATCGAACCCACGACTTCTTGGACATGAGCCCAGCGCCCTACCGACCAGGCTATCCCTGCCCCAAGGGAACTCGGTTTGAATTTTCTTATAAGTCGGAAAACTACAACGCTGCGGAGTTGAACATTGATAGTCCTGAACTCAGAATTTTGTCAGCTGTTCAACGCAGGTTGTAAAATAAAATATAAAATAGTCAATAAAGTGAACCGTGGTGGCTCAGGGAAGAGAGCTATTGCCCCTCAAAGAGGTGATCCAAGCTCGAATCCAAATGGTGTCTGGTTGATACGAATTCTGCTCCCTGCTCGTTCAGACAATTGTGCGGATTTAAAATTTCCTCATTGGTGGACGGACTAAGGGTTAGAATCCTCTTGCAGAATTCGGGTTAGGTTCCATCAAAAAGTTCTCCACTTAGGCTAGTTTTTCTCAATGTGTGATCTAGAAGTTCCCTTGTCTTCTGGGTATTTTTCTCTCATGTCTTCTGGTTTCAGCTTGCCTATAAGGATACGGAGTTGAACATTGATAGTTGTAAACTCAGAATTGCGCTTGCTGTTCTACGCCGGTTATAAATAAAATAAAAAGAAATAGTCTGGAAGTGAACTAAATTTCTGTTGTGAGATTTGTTCCACAAATAATAAACGAGAAAACATGGTAGAAAGTTAAGAAAAAGTGGTAATTTCTTGAAACATATGAAAGTAGATTTTAAATGTAAACCAAAAATTCCCTCTAATTAAAATAGTTAGAAAAATCTTTCGGATCAAAAATATAAAAATAGAAGTACTGAAACATAAAAATTACATAAAAATTACATAAAAATTAAACCTAATTTCTCACTTGTGTAGATAGCAAACCTTTATTTTACATCTCTTTCGCCCCACTTTCTAAGTAAATTTGAGTTGGTGGCTAAAGTTTACTTCGGGGGAAGGGTAACATTTAACTGTTCAAAATAGGCAAAAACACCATCTTTCAAAACTATTTCCCCTGTATTATTACTGCATTTAACTACTTAAGAAAAGGTCTATTATCATATGCCAAATTTAGTTTATATACAAAGAATCCATTTTTTTAGGCATTAGAAATTTGGAGAGATTTCCTTATCGAAAGAACGCCAATAAATTGCGAATTCAAAGCACTAACAGTTACTATAACAAGGGAATAAAAATTTGTAAAATATGAAACGTATATAAAAACGAAAATAAATGGGTATAGAATTATTAAAAAAAGTGGTATGAGTTGAAATCGTGAAATCTAAGACAGTTTTATGGAGGATGATAAAAGAAAGAGATAGAAAAGAATACTTTAAATAAGGATAAATAAAAAAATTTCAGAAACGTATTAAAAACCACAAGTTTTTATCCCTCCATTTCTCAGTTCCATTCTTTATTCATTGCTTTTTTTTCTTTCTCTTTCTGCTGAAATCTAATCACGAGTCTATTCAAATGGTAAAACATACGATTTACTTGGTCTTATCTTTCTTAGAAAATATTTCACCACCATCTATGCACGAATTCTTTTAAAGTCAGCTGTTAAATTTTCTTTCAATCTGAAGAAAAGGACTTAATCAAATTGAGTCAAAAGAAGTGTGTATACTTTAGACAAAGAACGCAAGATTGTTTGATTTTTTTTCCTGATAGGAATTAGAATTTTACTAAAAAAACATTTTATTCTTCAAAGGTCAAATCAATTTTCTCTGTATTTAGCATTCTCTGATACTAGGTGGCTAGTATTGTCTGAGAGAAGCTTTAAGGCGTTTGGGTATTTTTTTGTCGGATTATCTAAATATAACAAAAGTAGTAACCCACTATATAACAACTAACTCAACTGTTTTTTAGAATATTAAATTATGATAAATACACTCTTAAGAAAATTGGTCCAACTTTTAACCGGAATATTAGTACTTTCAAGCTGAAAATAGAGCCAATTTGCTACACTTTTAATAAGGTGTTCAATAGAACCATGTTTCTGCACACGTGCAACCAAACTACTGTGAAAAAGTCTAAGAATTCTAATTATTTGGTTCAACTTATTCTATTAAGGTCACTGCATGTCTTGAAAGTTCGCAATTGCTGTTCATCCAGTACTATTGTTGCTATTTTCTGGTGATCGCACTTGCCAGATATTTTTATAGTTATCAGTAAGAGCTCGCCGAGTACGAAACCTTAGCAGAACTTAACAAAGGTGAATTACTCCGCAAATTCAGTCAAATAATAATTAAAACACAGAAAATTATTATATAGCTATAAGTTAGGGCAGCAAATGGCAAATATTTTATGCGAAGTTAACTTAAGTTTAACTTTGCAGAAGACAGAGAGAATAATGAGCATTCTAGATATTTGCTAGAAAACAACCGTGATTGTCCTCAAAGACTACCTTTGGCAAAATAAATTTTACCAATTAAGGAAAATGGGAATAGTTCTTGGTTTAAGTCCGCACACTTTCATCTAAATGAACTTAATCGACTGGATCAACTTCAACGCATTGAAGAGTTGAATGATGCAATACAAATAAAGAATTGTAAATGCCATGAAAAATTCGGCTACTATAAGCCTTATTATTATTAATAATAATAATAAAGAAAAAAAAACGCCGTAACAAGATCAAATAAAAAATGCAGATGATATTTGTTTCTACATAATTACAGTCACGGCCGGTGATTTTAATCTAAACAAGAATATCAAAGAAAGAAAAGAATTCTGTGATATTTTGAGAAACATATATTGGCTGGAATTGAAAACCTATCCAATTGGACTATTAGAACAATCCTACGACAAGAGGACCGACATCAATTTATTCAGTTTTTGTAGCCAGTGAGTTGAAATGTTGCGGTTGATTGACTTATTTAAATTAATCATTGCACTAACAACTTAACTAAATATTGCATTAACACTAGCATTGATTACAATTATGTACTTGCAACCAAAGAAGAAGACGATCACTTATACATAAATACGTATTCTAGCTCAGCGCCAACTGATAATTTTTAAACAAGATGGCGTGTTAAAGTGGAGCTAAGTTTATCCACATAAATTAAAATGCTAGTTTACGAGAAGTTAATTAAATACACTATCGTATCGCACGTAGAATTTTCTAAAATATAATTCTTTCTCTTCAACATCTTTAACTTAACTTAGATTTATTATTTTTTATGTATTTTATAATAATCGTGATATGTTTAACCTGGCAACTTCATAACCAGCATAATCAGTTTGTTTATGCTCTACATGGCTGTTTGCGAGTCTTTGTGTTAAGGAAGAAATATATAATAAAAAAAATTTAAATCTTTGTGAAATAATACAGAATGTGTCGCTTAAAAGAATTGATACTTGACGGACTTGGCTTACTCGAAATAGAATGTATAGAACAGTTGATAACATAAATAAATGCCACGTTGTAACAACCGATCAGGATCTAGATACACATTCCACGTGATTTGCAGGCATTCTATTAATAAGTTATTTTAAACTACACAGAGAAAAAGTTGTGGTAAAATTGCGGTACCGTTTGCTAATCATGCATACGAAAAAAACTCATAATTCTGGTTAATAAATCCAAAATTTACTGTATTTAAACTAAACATTTTGTAATTGTTCCATTCATGTGTTAGCGATATATGTATTAACGATTCCGTTCATATGGCTCATCTGATCTTATTCTTATTACCGAATATATAGTAATGAATTTTAAATAATGAATTCTTATTACCGAATATTTAGTATTGAAATTATGGTTCATAATACCGAATATTTAGTAAAAAATAACATTTAAAAAGTAAATTTAACCGTGATGAACATGATTTTCTTAATCTGATAACATAAAGTTAACGGAAATGCCATAAGTGATAGGTACCAGAGAAAATTGTTGATTATAGTAATTTTTGACTAGACTATCAGGCGTTGAATTCAAGCAATAACATTATGCTAAATTATACAGAATATAATTATTGAATATAATTATTAATTTTGAAGAAATGAGCTACTAAAAACATAGTCTGCTTACTATAATCATTAAACCACAGGGGAAGGTAACAAAGAGAAAAAAAATGCAATTGTTTAGAGCTTAATTAATTGTGTCTATACATGAATTTCAATTTTGTGCATGATTTCATATTGTTAATTAATACTGTTACTAATATTTTCAATTGTTGATTATTACTGATTTATTATTTCCTATTTATTTTATCCCCTACGATGAACGAGTATTCAGCTGGTGGTTCAATAAAAGTGAAAAATTGTCTAAGGGAACATAAAAGAGAAATATATTTTTACGAAATACATAAGAGTCTTGCACTGTTTCTTCAATTACGGTTTAATTCTCTTTTTATTCATTTTCTACGAAAATCTAATCATGTGTATATTCAAATGTAAAAAAAAAAAGATTCGGTTTTATTTTTCTTATAAAAGCATTTCACCACTGTCTATGCTGAAAGATTACTCTTCAAGTTGGCCATTAAATCTTCTTTCTATCCAAAGAAAGTTGCTTAATCGATTCTAAAGAACTGTGTATTTTGGGGGGAGTATTTCTTTTACTTCTATTGGGTGAGAATTTTTTTAAATTAATTTTGTAAGTGAATTTTATTTTATCAGATGACTTGTGCAGAATCTTCACTAATAACTAAAACGATTGCATTTTATAAAAAAAAAATGTTTTCTTACTCGTTGGCTGTCTGTTGCTAAGAGCACTCCCCTTCAAACAACACTCAAAGACAGTTTTTTTTTATTTCTTATTATTTCAAAATTTAAAGACTAATAAAATGAAACAATGTTTTATATTAAAATGCGACTAAACTAAGATCTTTTGCGGAGAAATAAAATTTTTTTCCTTCACAAATGCCACTACTTATCTACCTTTATTGATCTCTTATAGTCTGGAGTGCTAAGTCACGGTAATATGTACAGTGTAGAAAACAAAAAGAATACAGAACATTTTGAATAACTTTTAATACTAGGAGGCTTCGCCCCCTGCTCGCTAACGCTCACCAACCCCCGGAACTGCTTTCGCAGTTCATTTCGGATTGCTTCGCAATCCAATGCTCGCTTTGCTCGCTCATTGGATACATTCTTAACGTCTAGCTTTTGTATACTTTTTTGAATACTGAAGTTTCGAAAACTTTTCACTGTAGAAAATTCTAAACCTGTACATTTCAATATTAATTTGAAATTGCAAACAGTTCACATATTTTTCTTAATCACACTATTCTAAATTTTATTTGTTGAGAAAAGTAACTGTTGTAAGTTTTGTTTTAAAGTCTTTTCCACCAGAGGACTAAAGCCATGTGTTGTAAAACAATATGAAATAGTAGTCTGCCACTGAACGCCGGATGTAAAGAATCGGCTTTGATGAAGACAATTTTGTATTTTTAATTCTCTGAAGGGCGCCACTTAAATAATATGGAATTTGTAAAATAAATGTATATATTTTTTATTGTTGATAAAGCCCATCATTTTGTGTTTTCATCAGTGTTCAGAAGCAGAACTACTATAAGTTTTTTATTTTATCACAAAAAAATAAAATGTATAAAAAACAAAGAAAAGAGTAAGAAAATGAGTATAGTCATAGAAAAAGTTAAAATTATAATATAGTATTTGTCAGTTAAAATAAAACTTTTTGTTTAAGTCATTGCTAACAATTCAAATTTCTCCGAGGCAATTCTAAAGTATAAATTAAGGTAGTATTGTTAAGTTGAAACACAATATTTTTAGTTTTGATGTCAACAATACAATTCAATTTTTCACAAAAACGATTGTTTCCATTGTTAAGTTCAATGTCAACAATTCAAATTTTTCTGAGGCAACTCTTAACCTCTAAATATTATTTTTTTTATGTACACATTTCTAAATGTCAGTATTCAACCACAAAACAACTTAAAGTCCTCAAATTTAGCATGAAGTTGTAAAATGTAATGAAAGAGGGTCATAGCAATAATGAAAGTAGAAGTAAAGTTAGTACTGTAAAATTAAAACAATATTTTTAATCAATGAGCCAAGTTCTTCAAGAAGCAGTTGTAGAAGTAGGTTGTTTATTTAAAACTTTTTATAGAATTTCTTTAAGAACACAATTGTTAATTTGGGCATTTGGCGATACAACACTTTTAGAATTGAAGGATTTGTTACGTCAAGCGCTCAGGTATCATAATTTTGATCTAGTTGCGCTTCTATGTCATTTTGATTTATGTTGCTAAGTTAACTTTCAAAAAATTCTATGGCTGGCAACAGCATTTTTATTTTTTAAGTTGTTTATTTTTATTTCTTTTAGAATTCGTTATTTTTTTAGCGAAATGTTTTTTAACCTAACAGAATTCTTTGCCGACTGTTTTCTCTATGAATGAAGAAAATAAAGTAAATATTTAACTGTTGTGAAAAGAATCTTATTTAGTTGTACAAAGTACTTCAGCCAAAATTTGGGAGCCACGTAAGAGAATTATATATATTAGATCAGAAACACATCATTAAAAGACAGAATGCTTTGGTGTTTTCAAAACAAAGTAAACGTTGCCACGGGCGGAAAAGAAATACAGTCAAAATTTGGGAGCCACGTAAGAGAATTATATATAATAGATTATGATCGGATTTTCATGCATTAAGATTTAATCATAGTGGAATGTAGGGATAACTTTAAATATGTAAATTAATGAGTGCAGATACTATTTTATGTTTTGAAATCAGATACAAAAACATACTTTCTGTAAATAAACATACGCTTTTTAACTAATTTGGATTCTTCATCCTCAAAATGTGATCAACAGTTTGGTCCTCTCAATGTTAATTTTACTTTTTTTGCATTTCGCCTATCTCGAGAATATTTTAAGCGAATCGAAGAATTTTTGCATACAATTTTAAACTTTTTTTACTCAAAGATTATTTTTTTTATTATTTTGCTTAATAACAATCGAAATTCGTTCATTTGTAAAGTAAACAAATTTTTACTTCATTTTAAAGAATGTAATGTTAAATGGCAAAATATAAAACTTGAAAAAAAATCAATGAAATAGATATCGAAAAATTCAATTTTAAATATACGACCTTGGTAACTTAGAAAATTGGGTAACTTAGAAAGTATTTTTCCGATTTTGTTAAAATTTCGCATTATATGTAAACTTTGTATTTTATGTAAGTTGAGTTTCTCGAAGCATTGAGATCGAATCTTAGTATGTGAAAATCCGACCATTAGATGAAAAGTTATTCAGAGTACGCACTTTTTTTGCATACTGTATATTCTCATCCACTTTTATTAATATTGTGAGATTTATTTATAAACGAACTTGTCCTTCAACACGTCGTATGCCGATGCATCGACGTCTTTGCAATTCCACAAAGTATTCCACGCACAGCATTGTATAAGCAGTACAGCACTGTACGAATATGTTCGATTTACTTATTCATAAAATCTAATATTTCATTATTTACATACAGCATGCATTATCTTTATTTTTAACTTTAAATTTTTACTTTGTTACTCAGGCTTTTTGTACACTATTCTATGCGGCTAACTTAATATTGTTAGAATAGCCAAAAGAATATGGACGCACTATAAAGAACTGATCTAGCTGTTCAACAATTGTTCATTGCCTGATAAAAGATAAAATCTTAATTTTTATTTTTATACTTTTAGACTCTTCATATCTTCACGTATACATTATAATGAAACATTGAACAATAACAATCTCCATAAGCCTCTCGGGGGCGCTGTTACCAGTGACCTTGTCAAAATGAAACTTAGTAAAATCTCACTATGACGTAGTTTAATATCAGTTAGAAAATAATGTATAAAATACTACTGTGGCACAGCAAATAAAATAATGTTCTTACATCATTAAGAATAATGTTTAGTAAAAAAATAAATTTCGATAAGTTCTTAATTATTGTGTGAATAATCAGTAATATAAATCAACGAAATATTCCAAATGATGAATTAATTATTTTAATCTTAGCTTAATAACAAAGCTAGTTAACATGTTAATTTGTTAGTGAGGAGATTAATTTTGAAAACACGTCTTATTAATAAATTTAATTAAAGTTTTATTCAATACTTATTATTTGATAAAATTAATATTAAAAGGGGAATTAAATTTATAAATGTTTTCTCCTTTCTAAAGTATGATTCTGGAAAAAATGAGTACGCATTATCTGAGAAATTTTCTCTAATTTGCATGATATTAATAGATGTTAGGTATAATGCATCAGATATCTAATTAATTCCCTTTCCTAAAAAAATTTATTTCATTAACAAGGAGAATAGAAATCTTCGCTAGTTCATTTAATTAACTTCTAACTTACGATAAATAAATATGAGGGATTTTGGTTTTTCTATGATAGTATATTTTTCTGAAGATAAAATAAAATAAGTAACGCCTTAGTTGTTTCCAGGTAGTTTCATTAAAATTTTAATTATTGTAATTTGTTTAGATGAACTAGTAAATAGCATTGTGTTGTTATTAGAAAATCTCATCATTTCTGCGGATTTACTGAAAAAAACTTTGTCGATTTTCTTACCAAAATTACTCTGAGATTGAATGAATTGAAAATTAAATTAATTTAAAATCAGAGTTTCTTCAGGAATTCACTTTCTATAACTGTAAATTTAATTAAAACTACTAACGTCGTGATTACGTACCTGAAATTAGATTTGGATCAATTCATATGGTAATTCGAGGTCTAAGAATTTTAATTAAATTGTATCAATCAGAAACCCTTAATTAAGATGATTGTTTCAGATAGTTTTGACAGAGTTATGTATAACTAATATTCTATTATTCATAATAACCATTATGAATAATACATAATTTAGTCATACTTTCACATGCGAATGTAGGCTCGTAAAACATTGATGACATTTTAAAGAAAGGAAGCATATTTTCGATGTACTTAATTTCCTAGAGGAATTAAAAGTATCAGACACTTAACATAGTATTTGATAAATTCTACCATCTCTTAAATTAAATATTCGCTGTCAAGAAGGGCATAAAAAGTTGAAGATTAAATTAACAAATCGGAAGGAAATGTTTTAGATAAACAAACTGGCTTATATGAGCATAAATAAATATTTATAAATAATTCTTCATGTTTAATATAAGCCAATTTTTTATTTAGAACCATTTTGAGCATAATGTGTAAATTAATTTGTAACGCAATAATTTTTTATTTAAAACCATTTTGAACATAACGTGTAAATTAATTTCTCCAGCAGCGTAAATTATACGGGTGTAAATTAATTTGTCATGCTATAATTTTTTATTTAAAACCATTTTGAACATAACGTGTAAATTAATTTCTCCAGCAGCGTAAATTATTCGGGTGTAAATTAATTTGTCATGCAATAATTTTTTATTTAAAACCATTTTGAACATAACGTGTAAATTAATTTCTCACTTATATAGGCTCACTTTTGTATCGTAAAATGCTTACAATCCGGAGGCGTGAGTTTGTTGTCGCCCTCTACGCAGCTCAATGTCTGTTGGAAATGTTCTTCGTTATTATATGTATGTATGTTTTCAGTTATGTAATAAGGATAATTATATTTTAGTTCTTAAGCCTCTTGAACTGCATTAAATATTTTCGGATGTATAATTTTTATCCGTTTTCGGCTTCGTTAAGCCTATTTCGAATTCATTGAATATTCTCTCTGTGCTACGCGCATGTTTGATTAACAAACTGATTTTCTTAAAAGAATTAATGTGCATATGCATCCGAATTTAAGATTCTTAATATCTATTGTATCGTGAAAATTCTTTTGCTGACTTTTATATGATTTATCTTAGTACAGTTATTATCTTTTATGCTTTATCTTATTATTATATCTTTCTATAACTATAATTTTTAGTGTTCGAAAAATGGAGTACGAAAAATGAAAACAGCTACTTTACACCTAGAAGTAACAAAGAATATTTACCTGAATCACTAAGAGTCAATTGCCAACTATCGTGTTCTACTTCATCACTTAGTGTAAAATAGTTCCCGCTATTTTTGGTGCTAAGATGCACAAAATTTACAATTTGGTGAATTATTTATGTTTAATGTTATGATCTTAGCTTTGATATTCACACAAAATACTTAATTAGATGGCTTTTAATGAAGTCATTCTGAAAAAATATACTATTTCTTAAAAAAAAAATATTAAAAAGAAAGAACAAGACAATCCCGAAAAATTACGATTACGATTTGGGATCATAAATGAGGATTTCTTTTCCACAAACAAGATTATAGGATTGTATTTTGGTAAATGGATTTCCAAACTATAATAATCCATGACAAATTATCCGAAACAATGTTAGGTTAGAGCTAAATATATTTCATCGATTGTTAAACAGGGATATAATATCGGAAACAATCAACACTGAAACATGCTGAGTTGCTATGATATTTTGTTATGAAATATCGAAATAATAGACAGGTTATATTTGTGTTGAGCAGTTTGTTAAATATTGTGAAATGCATTTCGTATAAAAAAAAAATCTTGAAACTTCCATGTAATTTCAATCTTTAATCTCTCATATGTTAATAAAAAGGGAATTTCAGTAGAGTTAGCAAACATCTTTATATTGCTACTTGTTTGCATTATCGTAAGTCTCATAAAATAAATTGATGATATTTTAATTTGAAGTTCGATTCATTCCTTAAAAAAACAATTATTGGAGAAACTTATTAAAATTTTCAGTTGGACAACCAACAGTGTTAAAAGCTGGTGTTAAATAGTTAAAGACGTTTTTGTGACTTCATAAAAGTTTCAGATAAATCAAGTCTTTATACTTTCGTACATTTTTGATTATAAGGTGAATTTCCTTTCTTTAACCCTTTGACGCGTATGAGACACCGGTGACCCTTTTATGTATTCTTTTACTGACAGCCTAATTATTAGCAAAAATATGTTTTGGTATTTTCTAATTATAAAAAAAGTCTAATAGTTACTGAAACTCTATTTGATTATCGGAATTGTATTTGTACCAAAATTTAAAAAAATGGTTTGAACTTTTTTCATTCATATTCAAATAATTTATCAATAATTGATTTTGTCAATTAACGAAATTTCAATGATGGAAAACGTTTCTCTCAGATATAAATACTTTAAAATAAGTGTAAATTTGAAAAAAATATTGTTTGTAAGTGAGCCGTGTTTAGAACTTTTTACCATTAAAGCAGGAAAGAACATACGTGTTTTACGTTGTATTTCATAGCCGTAAATTATTAAAATTATAAATATAAATTTTTCCCTTAGTAGGACCTAAATTAATACCAAACAAATCAAAAATTTGATAAGTAGTAGTCTTTTTTAGTAATATTTAATCTAAATTACCGAATCATTGATATTAAATACATGTTATTGTAAAAATTACGGAACAAACTTTTACTGTAAAATGGATTTTAAGGTAAAATGGATTATAAGAATGTTCGTCACAGAGTGGCAGCACTTTTTACCGGAATTCTTTATAGTGTGAGATTTGTGGATCCCATATTTAATGTCACGTTTAAAATAAGATATTTATTTGAACAATAAGGGAAAATAGCTTTAAATTAAACAAAAAAAAAAGTTGTGACCGCATTATTACGCTCACTGGTTACCGATTGGTGAAATGTTTATCCTTTCTGGATTTACTCAGTTAAATGCCACAACATTTAAAATCATGGGTTGCACTAACTGTCTCAATTGATGTTTGTCGCCGGATTGGTTATCAAATCCTGCCTATATACTGGTGCAAGACGTCACAAAATGCCTTTCCTTTCTCAGTACTCATACTTATATTGAAATCACCGTCAAGCCAGTAATTATAAGTTGATAATAAAAAGAATATAAGGTAAATTAGGTCCCCGACCCCCCCAAATATGGGTATGCGGGAAAAATTTTCATCTTGTCGCCGTGACAGTTTCCCGCACAGCCGGAGGTGGACAGAGAGTATCTGCCACACGCACTGGCCGAGAGGCCCGGCGAAGCCCCTCCGTGGCATTTATTTAAAAGCAGGAAAAAAACATAGTACTATTTTGGCAACAGCCCGGAGGTTATCGGGCAAAAATACAAAAGTAACAAGTTCACCTCTAGAATTAGACGTTTTATATGTATAGTTGTGATTATTCCGACTATTAACTATGAGGTGAAATTAAACATCTAAAGATTGATGTTTACTATAAAATATATGAAAAAATCAAGAATTTTTTTTTTTTTAAGTTAAAGTTTAAAATTTGTCCAACGGACCCTTATAAAAATTTGAAATTTAATGAATTTAACGATATCAACCATGTGAGACCCAGAATTTACCATGTGAGAGCTGTCAAAGTATAATGGAATTTGTACAAGCTTCATGAAAAATATCTTTGGTCAAACCTCATGACCGAAAACTGGTGGTTAGAAATTAAAAGTTTAAAATACAGGAAAAATAATAAAAAGATTGTAAGGGACAATTGATAAAAGGAAAAAAACATGAAGTTAAAGGCTAAAATTATACAATTGACCAAAAGGGTCTAAAAATTCAACATAAAAATTTGTAAAAGATCGAGCATACTCTCAAAGTCGATATAATAAGACATAAAATTTTTTAAAAGATTAAAAATGAATATAGCACTTAAAGTAAAAACATCGAAATCATTAAAATGATTAAGAGAAGTACAGTTAAAATAACACAAAAGACTGACATAAAATAGTCAACATGTACAAAAACAGATTAACATTAATAAGAAAAAGTTGTTAAAATTCATTGACTAAAAGACACGAGGTCAATAAAAGAATAGTACAATGAAAGAACGTTAAAAATGTGAATTAAAAAAAACATTAAAGCCTAAAATAGGTAAGATAATATCAGAAGAATATAAAAGAATATAAAAATACCTTAAATTATTTTTATGCCTGCATTCATTAAAAATGCGTGCTAGTGAAAATAAAAAGAAAACCAGCAGCTGTCGCCATAGCAACGCAAGCAATGACGACGTATGTGCACTGTTTTCTACTACTCTTGAACACAGTTGAAAAATGTGATGACGTTAAAATAATTGAGCACGCCATCAAACCCAAACCAAGACCAATTTTGCCAATGGGTAATGATGAAAAAAGTATGACTACACTTATGATAGCCACGAGCTTCCAGTGTATTAAAATAGCGTTCAGTAATATACTATAAAAAATAAAAATAAAAACCTTTTTATTTCTGGCAGAATAATTTTTTGCAACCTTATAATTATTTTACTTAGTATTTATGTGGTAAAAAAATCGCAAGCTGTTGATTTACTAAGCTTAATACTAAACCATGACTTAAATTTTATTTTTTAATTGTTTATTATAAATCAAAATAAATGAAGCAACGACTAATGAAAATATTTTTTCACGCTCAAGTGTTGTTTGTATAAAACGGAAGAAATTTATCATTATTTTTCTCATTTACCATTTTATTATTCTCAGAGAACGTAGGGATAATTGTTTTCGTGCTCTGCATTTCTGCCTGATTTCATCTAAAAATAGTATTTCTCATGAAATATTTTCAAAGAGCACGCTATCACTTAGGGAACAGAAAGAATATTTACGCAATTCGGAGAACTTTTACACTACGCTTATACCTTTCTTTTAATTACTGGCGGAAATAAATAGGAGATTACAAATTGAGAGGTGTTTTAGGTAAAATATTTGAAATGAATACTTTCTTTTGTAGGGGCAAACTTCATCGATTTTAATAAGAAAAGAAAATAGGTTGGCGAGGTTATTTTTTCTAAAAATTAAGACAGGGTCAAATATAATATTTTATAGTAGTGTACTTGTTATATGACGAGCTAAAAAATGCATAATAGGTATTATAGGTGTAGGTATTAAACGGTATTAATTTAAATTAAATTTCAAAATAATTAAATTAATTTTTTAATTTAAAATCATTTGTTTATAAATGAATTAACAGAATAAAGAAATAAATTGGCTTTTGGAGCTTACCAAAATCAAATATAGATTAAAAAAGATATCAAGTGAAAAAAACTCCTTCTCTAAAAGGAAGAGAATTCAATAATCTATAAAATCATAAAACAGAACGGAATTGCATCAAAAGTTGAAGAGGATCCTTCAATTTGTTGATTGATAACATAACCTACAGATGGTGCTGTAAGCGCCTTAAAAATAAAGCTGGAACTTCTAATTTACTGAATCTTAAAATTTGACATTATCAGAACTATAGGCGGATGATAACTGTGCTGCTTCAAACTTAAAATTTCAGCCATAATATCGAAAACTAATTTAGAGTTGTAAATCTTGTTACAACATTTTAACGAACCAAAACCATTGAACTATCGATTTGTGATTATGAACTACAATAAAATTATCTGCGTATGATATTGGACAAGGTTAAAAATGAGTTTCAATACCTCGGATATTGGACTAAAAAAAGTTTGAACAAAGCTACTAATAGAATATGATATAATTTACCTTGTTTCTGACTCTATGGAAACACCAAAAAATGCTCGATATTTTCCACAAAAGCGCTTTGGTGATGAATTTGGTAAAATTAATAATAAAATGTGCTTTTATAATCAGTCATAAATTTGTTAAATATGCTGAAATGTATAATTTTCTCTCGATACCATCTTAGCATGGTATAAAAACCATTTATTCAGTTAAATTTACTTTTCACTTTTGTATTTTTATTAAATATGTGGTTATAAGAGATATAATTTTGGAAATCAGAATTTCCGGTTCACCTTTACCATATGGACAGAGACAAACTAATAGGTAAAATAATATTTTGGTTTTATTAAGCGGGATTATGTTTTTTACTCAACCAGAAATGTCATAACGATACATTACTGTAATTTTTCTAGATGCTTTTCTTCCGTGTGTTTCTACGTCTGGCATCTTGGTTAGTGTCAGTCTTATTTTTCTTTTCCTTGGGAGTAGAACACGAAACACTCTGTACCAACAAAAATACTTAAATTCAGACAACAAGAGTCAAACAACGAACATTATTTTTTTCTTATTAAAATATTTATTTATGACATTTTAACTGTCATGTTAACAGTTAGAAATTTTGAAGTGCGTCAAGCTGTAAAATGGTTCTAATTGGGTCTAAAGTACAAAGCTAAATTGAATCATATTATCGTGCTTATCAAACTTGATTACCCGATATTACGGTTCAACTTGAAACGAAAAATGGTTCTTTTAAACAAATTATTAAAATGTCGGCAAAAAGTTGTATGATGTTATTGTTCAAAGTTCTATAATATCTCGATATATATTTTACAAATAGATATTTTACAACGAGTAGCAAAGAGTGCAAGGCATTTCGAAAATACAAAAGAAGCGATTATAATATTTTTTTAAAGAGTATAGGAGATAATTCTTAGAAACTTATCAAATTGATAATGCTAAGCTAAAAAATATGAATACTAAGAATTGGAGTTTATCTTTAAATGATATTGTATTCTTTGGAATTTTCCAGATGTGAAGAATGTCTTATCAAGAATTTGAATAACAATTTAAAAAAATTATCACCCTTGTGTGAAATATTTGCATTGTACATTTCATATATAAGTTCGAATCTTTTATTTTCATTTACTGGATTTCAATTACTGGATTAAAAATGAATTTCTACTTGTTCTGTGCAAGCATTCTCCTTCTTTGCTTTGGGTAATTTACCTCATATTATTTTATGAAATTCAATCTCATTTGTGATAGTAACAATGATAAGCAAATGTATTTTAATACGATATAAATAACAGCTCTATGTAGCTAAAATAATTACATTAAGAATAGGATAAAAAGCTGTGTGTAATTATTTTTCATTTTGTAGTACTGGAGGATCATTGCAAAAGTAAAAACCCATGTGCAATGGAACCTCAGTTATCCAAGCTACCTCTTCATTTTCTTTCTCTCTTTCTTGAACTTCTTCCTATATTTATGTCTTCTTACTCTCGAGTGGTAAAAACTACGAGAAAGGCATGTCGAGTAAGGCATTTTTTCTTTTAATTTGGAATACCTCTGTTTACCCAAGTTAATTATCTGATTTTTTTCACAATTTCAATAATCTACTCTAAAAATCTACTTTACGCGAGGCCTTCAAAATAAAAAACGTTCTACTTACTGCAAATTGATTATTTTATTTGAGCAACAAGTAAACATTTAGTTAGTTGGTAATTTTGCCTTTGGGTCATCGGAAGAAATCTAAATACTGAAATTTTCGTTTTTTCTCTGGAAATATTAAAATTATTTATTTAATTGCCCTATTAATTGTTTAGGTAAACTGTTAATTGTTTAGGAAATGTTTAGGTAACAAATTACTTGTGAACTTTTACGTAAGATTTATATCTGTTGATTCATTGAAATTAATTGAATTATATTAATATATTTTTATTAAAATTATGTAATACCTACCTTCTCAATGAGAAAAGCTTAATTTTTTAAAATTATCAGCCAGTCAACGATGGCTTAATTAGATGTCCGATTTTACGGATACCAGCAACAAATGTATACTGTTTACTGCATCTAGAGTACGTTTTAGCGAAGCGACGGCGATACCAACAAATACCTTCTCTAGATCTCAATTGCACCCTATAATTGGAATTTTGGCGAATAAAACAATACTGACTTCCAGAATCATTGTGTGATCTTTGCAGCTTTCTAACTTTCTTAGAAAGTTCCTTAATTTTCTCCAATATTGTTGATAATTTTGGCAGAGATATGTTGATAATGTTGACACTTTAGGGTTGCTTTTGACAGAGAATTTGCTAACGCACTGACACCAGACGCAATTTCTAAGGTTTTATCACCGATTTTAGCCAGTTTATCGAGAGAATCAGTGTTGACATCTAAAATAGTTTGAACTTGATACAGCAATTGTTGCAACCAAAGTTGTTTCAAAACATTATTATTTATTTTACCCATCGCCAAATTATGCATTTCACGTAACAATTGACTTGGGTGCTTATCACGAAGATCTAATTCGAAAAAGAGTTTTCTCGCCAGAACACTTTTATAGTCACTCAAATGAGCAACAAATGCTTCTTTTAATGCTACGTGTTTATTTTCTTGAGACAAAGCTATCTAAAAATAATTACACACAGCTTTTTATCCTATTCTTAATGAAATTATTTTAGCTATATGTTTTTTGACGACAAATTGAGGGTATCAGAATGGCGATTACTTTTCTAAGTTGCTGCCAATGTGAAAATTTTTATCCCTTTAACCGATAATTTCTAAATTTTAACATTTGTAACAATGTATTGTCAAACTAAATTGATATTTAAAAGTATAGCAAGATAGTGTAGAATTTAGGTGATATCATGTGAAATATTCATGATACCATCTTTTTATGAGTGTAGTTAATCATAAGGATAGTGATATTACAGTATTTTATAATAGGTGTATTCTCAGTAACCGATTGTGAAAAGCAGAATCTAGCTTTGTTGATAAGTGTTGACGAACATGGCTTCATTATCTTTATTATTGATACAGTTAATTTAAGATCATTTAAATTTCAACTTGCATTTTTTTTGTGAAAAAAAGTAGCATCTATCGTTACACATTTTAACACTTACTTATACACATATTTTTACTTTTTTTTCTAGAATTGGTCATTGCACTTTGCAAAACTGATATAAGTTTGATATTCGTTTTACAATCGTGATTTAATTTTCATAAATTAAAAATATCTATTAAAAATATATACTTTTATCTCGACATGTCACTAAAATAATGGTTTAAATGAAAAATTGTTCTTTGTTTACTAAAGCTTTCAGATGTTACTTATTTACCAAGTTAGCATTATTGATATTAATTTTTTAGGGATGCGAGTATGGCGTTTTCTGAAAAATCAGGAAGCATCGAATCAAAGGAGCAAATTATCATTATCGAGAATTATTTTAAAACAAATTACAGAACTTACACATTACCTATTTAAGTTTTTTCATAAAGGTACATTTTAAATTATTTCAAAAATTTAGTTTATTTGAGAGAGGATTATTTCTTTTTAAAGGAATTTATAAATTAGTTCCTTTAGAATGCAAATATTAAGGGACAGTTTATTTAATAAAATACTCCATTTTCTAATTTAGGTTGACCACAGCTGAAAACTGTACGTGCACCACCTTTCTTATGGGAGAAGATGGTTTTAAAAGAGAAAACGAAACCATGTCATTTAAATTTGATATAGAGAATACCAAGTGTGATTTTGATCTTACCTTAAAGTGTCAGCGTGCCTGTATTCAAAGGGTAACAGAAATTTAATAGTTATTACTGTACATAGTTTACAAAAAATAATTCATTGTGTATTCTTTCTTTCTTCAAAATATGTTAGTTTTGAAGAGAAAACTAATCAAGCGGAAATATTATTTGAAAATAATTTTTTTTTTGCTGTAAAATATTCCACAACAGAGTTATTTTATCTAAAAAAATTCAAACACACACAGATTTATTAATACAGATATGTAAATATTAATTAGAATCTATCAATATTTAAAATCGTGATAAAGGATATTTTCATAATCAGTAAAAAAAAACATCAACAAAATAAAATTTTTTTTTTTCGAAAGGGAAGTGCTATTAAAGAGACCTTGGAAATATAAAATCGTGATGGATTCAATTTTATTTTGATTATTAAATTCTGAAAATGGTTGATTAGTAGTGATAATCTAAGAAGAACCTTCTTTAGTAATATTGTTAATAATTTTATTTAAGTAGTTAGAGAAAAAAGTGCCAGGTTTAGTTAAGTAAGTATTTGACCCACATGATTTTTTTCTAAATTTATAAATTAATAAGATAATTAAGTATGGCTATTGCATATTATTAATTCTAATTTTTAACCTTGTATAAAAAGTTAAAATTTTTTAATGAGAACATCATTTAAATTACAAACTTAAAATTTTTTATTATTTTTTAACTCTTACTTTAAAGTACAAGCAACATAGAAATTTGTACAAAATTTCTTACAAAATTTCAAAGCCGGGTAGTTACAAAATACTTCTGTAGTTGTTCAATAGCTCGATCAATTTAAGAAAATGTTTCTGAATTGTCACTGCTATTTTAACTTTACTTATAAGATATCATATTAAATTGTTAATGTTATTTTAATTAACTTAAAAATAAAGTTTTTGAAGTAATAATACGCTACCTATTGCTATTCTGTGAACATTTTTAAGGGTAAAGAGAATGTATTTGATACCTTTAAATAAAAAAAAGATTGAGATTATTAAGAAAGTTTTTCAGAATTTTATTAATTGATATATGATAAATGGGTCTACATTTTGTGCCTTTTAATATTCAATTTCTTAGTTACAAGTTTCCTGTAATATTTAAATTACCGGTAATAACATGCTTATGATGCTGATCGACAATTTCAAAATATTTCTCTTCATGACAGGAGCACATTCGTAATCATATACTAATTTTCTTTAAATTTTTGCTAATATCATTATAACTAAAAATAGTTATACTTAGAGTTTTACTATATTTATAGAGTTTAATTTTTAAAATTTTTTTTTAAGAGAAATTTTTTTTAACCTGTCAAATATATCATGAAATTTAAACATATCAAAACTAGAGTTTGGAAAGCTAACAACAAAATATAAGTTACCTAAAATTTTCTTCTTATTTGGTTAAATTTTATTAATATTGGCTTTATTAATATTATTAATTCGAAACAAAGAATTTTGAAGATTTATTAATGAAAGAAAAAATAGCAAAAGAAAAGTTGTTAATAAGATCTTGAAGCTTATAGATATTATAAACTTTAAGGGTTAAAACATAATGTTTCATTGGTTTAACATTGTAATGTTAATTCAAATCATTTTCCTTATCAGAAATGAAATATTTATCACCATTAAGATAGTTTTTGCTATATTTTCACCACCATTTACCTAGATTTGTACTCTTATCTTCAATTTGAGAAAGTGATTAAGTTGAGAAGTTATTAAAGTAATCTGTGTAGTACGTTAGAAGATATCGTTTAGCCTAATGGCAAAACTGTTTTGTGTAGATGCATGCAATAATTTTCTTTTTGTTGTCTTAAATCAATATCATCTACAATATCAAAAATATTAATTTTAACAATGTTGAAATCCTGAACTCTAAAATGATTCAATTTTAGGTTATTGATAATTTAGTTACTGTGTATATCTGAATTATGTAAATTAGTTCTAATGTTAAGAAAGTTACTAATTTGTTGAATATATTCAGATTGCAAAAACAATGGGTTAACATATAAATGGCATTATTAACTTTACAACCAGATTTACAGCTATCGTTATTTTAAATAACAGGTTTTTTGTCAATATTGGATCAAATTTTATATCTTTTATCGCCCCACGCTTGACAAGAAGGTGAAAATTCTGCTATTGAATCAAATAAAAATAAAATTTTTTTTTTTCTGAAAGACTCTGATTTTTTTTCAGTTATATATATATATATNTATATATATATATAATGTTTACTTTTTCTTACAGTTTAATTGACTGTCAGATGAGGGCAATTTATGCTCTGTAATACAGGGAGGTCAAGAAAAAGTTGGAGATCTGATGTGTCAAGCTATCAACAGGGACGTATGTAATAGACAAATAGGTATCATGCTGAAGGACTGTGGTAGTGCGGCTTTTCCATTTGTCGATTCAGGTTACCGATTTGAAGATGAAATATGCTGTAAATCAGGAAAAAACACAAATTGTTAAAAAACGCATAGCTTTCTGCATAAACACTTGCGTTTGCTGAAACATTTATGATACATGTTGGAAATATTTCGATTAAAATAAACATCAAAATTTAAAAGAAAAGAGAACTCGTGCGGTCATTTCATTGTCAACTTTGTTGTTTTGTGCTTAGTTTATTTTGTTTGATTTGTAAAAACAATTTCAATGAAAACGCATGAGAATCTGATCTGCTGGAAATCAGTTAGCAGGAATTCAGAAGTCACATTTAAAGTTAAAGCAAATAAAAAACAAAATTACTCTGAAAATAATCATAAAAAAATTATGCAAGTCTTTGTAAATTAACAGTTAGAAAACTTTGAAGATTCCGCACATTTACGGAAATAAAGTATGTAGATTTTAATAAATTTTTGGAGTCTGTAAAATAAATTACGGAAAGAGCTACAAATATCTATATTGCAAAATTACAATTGCTTGAAAATGCTTATGCAAATTCATCAGCATTCAAAATTTAAGAGAATCCATTTATGTATTTAACAAAGAAGCAGTAAGCAAAAGATAAGAAAGACTTTACTAGATTAAACAACTTCATTTGCTTCAAAAATATGCTGAGGAAATAAAAGTCGACACGCTTCAAACGCTAAAAAATAGGCGTCCACACTCAAGATTTGACAAAAAGAAACTAGAAAAAATGCAGTTTCTCTAGTTTTGTTTTACACCTATATTTTAGATTTTTCGCTCGCAACTTTACTTTCTTCTCAATCGCGTCTGTCAAGTCCTGAGAATGAGAGCCTGTTTGAGCTTGAACCATAGCGTCTTTCGATTTTATCTGCATAATTTTGAAACCAGTTAAGTGTTTTGATCACGTAAACATAAATATTATTAATAGCTTGGAATTAACCTGGAAGATAGCACTAGTTTTTTCTGGTATACACTTCTCTGATATTCTTGACATTCTTTACAGATACATTGTCCGGCCATTGCCCAGTTTTTCTACACTGACAATTTTTCTATAATATACTAGGTGTAAAATTCGAAGCTATCTCCGACTGAAAAAAAAACATTGTTTTAAATTTATGAAATCAGGAATGGAAGTGCAGCCATACAGTCCCTACTCTTTATGTCTAAATAAGGTACATAGTTTTAAATAAAGATAGAAAACTGCGCAATAAACTAATTTTGCTTAAACAGAGCAATAAACTAACAAACATCATTTGTATTACCTTTTTACTTACCTTATTACTTAAGAAAAAAAATGCATGAAGTTTAATTTTCAACAAGGCCTAATGTTAAACCTATGAGAATAATTATTTTTTAACTTTCCGCTTCAACAGACTAATTTGCATTTTTCATCGGTTTTTTAAAATCGAGTGCTAAAATTGATCCTAAAACCTACAGTCGGAGTTTTAGTACATTAGTGCAACTGGTTTTGGAGTGGACACAAACACATTAACTCTTCCTTTTGTTATTATAGACTATATTTGCAATATAACTAACTTTTAAGCATAACCAAGACTAAGTCAGCCTATTTACATAGTTTTCAAATAGTTTTACAAAATAATTCTTTTAATTGCAAAATTTGGCAAATTAATTAAGAAATTCGACGAATTTTTCGAATTTGAATATGCTTAACACACATGCAAAATAATAGTAAAATACATTGGTTTGTTTGGTAAATAATTTTGTTTTTTCCTTATGGAAATGAAAGAGAATTTTCTTACACTGAATAAATATTTCATTAAAATATGTCTTGTAAATTCAGGTCCAATACCTTTTGCCATATATCAACCGGTAGCATGATTCCAAGATCAGGAAATTTTTATTCTTTATTAGCAAAAAACTTGACTTTTGCCCACCAAATTTGCAGCAAAGACATTATGGCCTAAAAACTTTAGTATAGACCTGAACAAATATTCCAGGCAACCCAATTCTAGTTCGGCGCAACATGGCGGTGGCACAATTTTCTTTCAGTAGGAACAAAAGGAACCCAAAATGGCGAGTTTTGAGATTAAACCTACAGGTTTGAAAAGATCGTGTACAGTCAAATTTGATAAATTTAATCTCGAACCGAGTTAATTAGTCATTATTCGTCAATTAGCATCAATTAATGCCTTTGTTGTGTCTTCAACCGCCTAAACAGGTCTAGTGTATCTCAATTGATAATTTGTGCAAGATCCTAATTTTGCATACCAGTTTCGGCTGTGCCTTTTAAATATCTTTTTCATACACATCGGATCTTTTTGCTCTAACAGCATTTTCCCCTTCTCGATTATAAAAAATGAAATGTAACAAAAATACAGCTTTTTACTTTCCATATTTGAAAGGAAGTCAACAAAAAACTACTGTGTAAGATCAATCGAAGCTTATCACGTTTAAACATTATAATCAGTTTTCAAAATTGATAACGATTATGCGACATAAGTGTGAAGTTGACTGCGTTAAATATAATAAAGTATTTTGATAAAAAAAGGAAATCACTTTCTCAACAACAAATAAATCTATACTAGGAGGCTTCGCCCCCTGCTCACTGGCGCTCGCCAACCCCCGGAACTGCTTTCGCAGTTCATTTCGGATTGCTTCGCAATTCAATGCTCGCTTTGCTCGCTTATTGGATACGTTCTTAACGTCTAGCTTTTGCATACTTTTTTGAATACTGAAGTTTCGAAAACTTTTCACTGTAGAAAATTCTAAACCTGTACATTTCAATATTAATTTAAAAATCCAAGCAGTTCACATATTTTTCTTAATCACACTATTCTAAATTTCAGTTGTTGAGAAAAGTAACTGTTGTAAGTTTTGTTTCAAAGTCTTTCCCACCAGAGGGCTGAAGCCATGTGTTGTAAAACAATATGAAATAGTAGTCTGCCACTGAACGCCGGATGTAAAGCATCGGCTTTGATGAAGATAATTTTGTATTTTTAATTCTCT
>NC_092210.1:48245506-48247022 GCF_043381705.1 Parasteatoda tepidariorum | reverse complement strand
GTAAAAAAAATCTTTTTTCAAAACTTTTTTTGAAATTCAAAATTTTAAATAGATAAAAGATTGATCTCTATACTCACATATTCACAAGATTTTTTTAAGTCAAATTCAAAAACATTTAGTTATTGTGGAATGAGTCTTAAGTTTATTCTTTAAAAAAAAAAAAACTTTTAATGTTTAAAAAATCTAAATATACAACACATTTTAGTTTTTAAGCTCAAATATGTATATAAGTTCAAAAACAAAGTTTAGAGTGAAAATGTCAGAACAAAATATCGATGAATAAAATATATTTAAAACTTGGAATATATTTGAAAACTATAATTGTTAGATTGAGGTTTTCATAACAACTCCAAGAAACTTAAACATTGCATTTCATAAATGATTGATTATTATTATTTTTAAATTAGATGACTAAAATTTGTCTTATATTTATGACTAGGAGGCTTCGCCCCCTGCTCGCTGGCGCTCGCCAACCCCCGGAACTGCTTTCGTAGTTCATTTCGGATTGCTTCGCAATCCAATGCTCGCTCATTGGATATGTTCTTAACATCTAGCTTTTGCATACTTTTTTGAATACTGAAGTTTCGAAAACTTTTCACTGTAGAAAATTCTAAACCTGTACATTTCAATATTAATTTAAAAATCCAAGCAGTTCACATATTTTTCTTAATCACACTATTCTAAATTTCAGTTGTTGAGAAAAGTAACTGTTGTAAGTTTTGTTTCAAAGTCTTTCCCACCAGAGGGCTAAAGCCACATGTTGTAAAACAATATGAAATAGTAGTCTGCCACTGAACGCCGGATGTAAAGCCTCAGCTTTGATGAAGATAATTTTGTATTTTTAATTCTCTGAAGAGCGCCACCCTATTAATATGGAATTTGTGAAATAAATGTAGATATTTTTGATTGTTGATGAAGTCCATCATTTTGTGTTTTCATCAGTGTTCAGAAGCAGAACAACTATATGTTTTTTATTTTATCACAAAAATATAAAATGTCTAAAAAACGAAGAAAAGAATAAGAAAATGAGTATAGTCATAGAAAAAGTTAAAATTATAATACAGTGTTTGTCAGTTAAAATAAAACTCTTTGTTTAAGTCATTTCTAACAATTCAAATTTCTGCGAGGCAATTCTAAAGTATAAATCAAGGTAGTATTGTTAAGTTGAAACACAATATTTTTAGTTTTGACGTCAACAATACAATTCAATTTTTCACAAAAACGATTGCTTCCATTGTTAAATTCGATGTCAACAATTCAAATTTTTCTGAGGCAACTCTTAACCTCTAAATATTACTTTTTTATGTATAGATTTCTAAACGTCAGTATTCAACCACAAAACAACTTAAAGTCCTCAAATTTAGCATGAAGTTGTAAAATGTAATGAGAGGGTCATAGCAATAATGAAAGTAGAAGTAAAGTTAGTATTGCAAAATTAAAACAATATTTTTAATCAATGAGCCAAGTTCTTCAAGAAGCAGTTGTAGAAGTAGGTTGTTTATTTAAAACTTTTTAT
>NC_092210.1:48218815-48245007 GCF_043381705.1 Parasteatoda tepidariorum | reverse complement strand
AATACTAGGGGGCTCCGCCCCCTGCTCGCTACGCTCGCCAACCCCCAGAACTGCTTCGCAGTTCCATTGCATATTGCTTCGCAATCTTATAAAAACATTTTAACAAATTTAAATTTTAAAATAAAAATGCCAGATATTGAAATCAATTACTTAATGAAATTTATACACTTCTCTGCCCCCTTCACAATTTGATTATCTTTTCTTCATGTAGCTGAGAAATTTGGAGCTGTAGCAGAGAATATATCTCAATAAGAAATGCTTTCCCGTTTAGAATTCCGCCATTCATTTCTCTGACGTCTGCCAGAGATATTTCGACGCCTGATAGCAGGCATTTTATTTAGGCAGCAGGCACTAAATAAATAAAAATAGAACTAAATAACTAAGATATCGTTTTAAATCTCAAATCAAAATAATTGTTTGTAGAAAGTTTGTTTTGGTTTGAATATTCGCACGTTTGTTTTGGTTTGAATATTCGCACGATGCCATTGCCATTCTATTGTAACGAAACAAAAAATTTATCATGAAACTAAAAATTTATCAAAGGAACTAAAGATATTGAATTCTTTTTTTAAGAAATTCAGTTCCGTTTTTTTTATCCACTCTTATTTTTGTTTATCAATCTATTAATTCAGAAATGCTTTAAATCAAACGATGCTTACGGAAACAATGCTTATGCGAACCACCCGAAAAATGATTTGCTGAATTCTCATTGGTTGAAACTAAATTATTAATTTTATTAATTAATTAAAGGAAATTTTCATAATTTAAGACCTTATTGCACATCTACATAACAATACCTTTAAAACGACACCTTATTTGTTTAATTCTGTTGCGTAGTTTGGGAGTTTTTAGCGAGACAAAATATTGCTAGCCTATTAATATATAGATTTACTATTTATATTTATTCTGATGCACGATAAGCTGCACTTTTAATAGATTTTACAGATGAATGTGAAGTAAAATTTTATGTAGTTTTATACAATTGCTATTCTTAGCAATAAAATCTATAACAAAAACAACTTTTTAAATAATCTAATAACGCAATATTTAGTATTAACTTTTATTCCCAATCATTGAATGCTGCAGATTTAATAGATTTTGCAGATGAATGATAGTTAAAACTTTATGTAATTTTATACAATCACTATCCTTAGCAATAAAATCCTTACCAGAAGCAACTTTTTGAACAAGCTAATAACGCAATTCCGAATCATTTAAAGCTGCAAGTTTAATAGATTTTCCAGATAATTGAGAAGTAAAAATTTAAGAAGTTTTATAAATTATACTCCATATAGCAATAATATCCTTCAGAAGAAGAACTTTCTGAACAATCCTATTAAACAATATTTATTTTTTACATTTATTTTGCTTCACTGGAAGTTGCACTTTTAATAGAATTTACAGATGAATGAAAAGTGAAATTTGAAGTGGTTTTATCACAATCGGTTCTGAAGGTATGAGAGAGACACATATACACACAAACTTTTAATTTTATTATTATAGATGTAAGTACTTTGGCCCTTAGAAAACTTGAAACATTTAAATTTTTTAGTTTTAAATTTTTATAAGTTTCAGATAAATATGAAAGAACATCTTGGAATAAGTAGGTAAAGCATATTAAGTAACTCACAGAAAACAGATAACTAAATATCGCGGCTTGCTTGTAAAGTCCATGACAGAGTAAGGAAACTTTCACTTTATTCCGCATAAACAGCGCTGCCTAGGAGTTTAATAAGAAAAGCTGATGTAATTTATATGCCCTTTCAAATTCGAATTGAAATTATATAATCGCGATACATATTCAAAGATAAGAAACCACAAAACATTATTTGTTTATATTTGAGTGTCACACACGAAACGCAATGCCATAGTTAAATGTTGTAAGCGCTTTAAAATTTTAAATAAATACCCTCTGTTGAATATTCCCGGATCAATCAAAATACCGAAGATAAAAGAACTTATGCATTTGGCTTATTCCCTTCATTTGCATAACATGAAACCTGGCAATGAAGAATCCTCACAAATCTCTGTTGGAAATGATCTCACACGAACCCTTCTCTCTGTAAATACAGCCATTCTTAACTTAAAAGTTTCAACACGATCCACTTCTTAAAATGTTGGTGCATGAAACGTTTTGTGGGCAGTCATTATTATGTTAATGTAACACCTTAGAATAGATTTGAATACATAAATTTGAAATAGGCTAGAATATATTAGAAGAACTGTTGTGGAGGAGAGAAATTGGAGTTTGAATGTGGGCATCGTGTTCAGGATGAAAGCGTTGTGCCAGCGATGGAAATTTCTGCTGCAAAGAGATTTATGCGGAGAGGTTTTTCTTTTGAATATTGAATGTGTTGTAGTGAAGTCTTATTCGGAGATTTGACTGTAAAGAATGAGATTTATTTCATTTTTTGAGAGTTGAAAAAGTTTAGTACGAATGTGTAAGAGAAACAGTTATTTATCATTGAAAGGACTTTAATAAACGAATTAATTTGTTGGTAATTTTTTGACATAGGATAGAAAATTTTTTTATTTTTTGAAACCATTTTTTTGGTTTCATATTTGAGGCAAAATATAATTCTGATACCTTAACATTGCTGGACTGTGTCTTATAATTAGTATTACTTTTAAAGTTACGTATATTATAGTTTAATGTTGAACTTATTTTTCTGAATATCTAGGAATAATTTCAGACTTTTAATTCACACCCACAAATATTTTTCTTTTTTGCTTTATTTTACATTTCTTTAACATTAAGACTAGGTAAATATAACTTCAACCATAATTTCTCACAAATTTACAGAAACGAAATATAATATTGTGTTAAGGAGGTATCATATTAAAAGAGGCATAATAAGATTTGTATTATTTAACAATTAAACAAATATTTCATCTAATTCTTTCTCACTAAATATGTATTAC
The DNA here is from genome assembly GCF_043381705.1 of Parasteatoda tepidariorum. Classification (NCBI taxonomy): domain Eukaryota; kingdom Metazoa; phylum Arthropoda; class Arachnida; order Araneae; family Theridiidae; genus Parasteatoda; species Parasteatoda tepidariorum. Next base: position 48,242,085 of record NC_092210.1, on the reverse strand, counting down.
GTCTTTTTTTCAAGGTAGTCATGTTTAAGTCGAAATCATATCCGATTAATAGATTATATTTCTTTAATCGTCTAAAATAATAACATAAATATTATAAATATAAAATAATATTAAATGTTATAAATATGTACAAATATATACCTTCATAATAGTATTTTAATATATACAAAATTTATATCATATTAACAAAAATATATATCTTTAAGGAATTATTCTTAGAGAACTTAGGGATAATTGCTTTCGAGCTCTGCATTCCTGTCTGATTTCATCTAAAAATAGTGTTTTTCATTAAATATTCTCAAAGCGCTAGCTGTCACTTAGAGTATAGAAAGAATAGTTATGCGAATTGGAGAACTTTTACATCATGTTTATACTTTTCTTTTAATTGTTGGTGGAAATAAATAGGAGGTTACAAATTGAGAGGTGTTTTGGGTAAAATACTTAAAATGAATACTTTTTGTTTTGGCCAACTTAATTGATTTTACTAAGAAAAGAAAATAGGTTTGCGAGATTATTTTTCCTAAAAAATTAAGACAGGGTCAAATATAATATTTTATAGTAATGTAGTTGTTATCTGACGAGATCAGAAATATATAATATGCATTATAGGTGTAGGTATTAAACGGTATTCAGTTAATTTAAAATTTCAAAATAATTAAATTCATTTTTCAATTTAAATTCATTTATTTATGAAAGAATTAACTGAATAAAGAAGCAAATTGGCTTTTAGAGCTTACCAAAGTCAAATATAGATTAAAAAAGATATCAAGTAATAAAAAAACATTTCCATAAATAGAAGAGAATTCAATAATCTATGAAATCATAAAACAAAACGGAATTGCATCAAAAGTTGAAGAAGATCCTTCACTTTGTTGATTGATAATAGAACCTACAGATGGTGGTGTAAGTGCCTTAAAAATAAAACTGGAACTTCTAATTTACTGAATCTTAAAATTTGATATTATCAGAACTATAGACGGATGAAAATTGTGTTGCTTCAAACTTAAAATTTCAGCAATCATATCGAAACTAATTTAGAGTTGTTGAGTCTTGTTATTGTTTTCCATTAAATCTTGTTATGAATGCGAATACCTGTTTTTAGCGAACAAAAACCATTGAACCATCGATTTGTGATTATGAACTTCAACAAAATTATTTGCGTACAGTATTGGACAAGGTTAAAAATGAGTTTAAATACACATATAGTAAGTACTCCTAGGGAAAGGCTATTTTTGCATCAAGTTAGTTACCTAAATCATTTTAGTTTCTTAAATAAAAACGGTTGCACGACATTTGCTTTTAATTTTTTGAACTTTGTTTTTAATGTAATTCATTCTTGTTCTATGTTTAAGTTTATAGTTTTTCAGCACTTCTGCTTCCAAAAATTTAAAAAAAAATCGATGTCTTTTTCAATTTACATTAAAAGTTTTCTCAAAAGTTATGTGAATAAGAAACAGTGCACAATAGGCTTACGTTTTTTACTTTCTAGTAAAGTACAAAAGCCAGCTCAGATATTGAAGATCAGATTAAAAAAAGTTTGGACGAAAGTACTAGAATATGGTACCATTTCTCTTGTTTCTGACTCTATAGAAACACCAAAAAATGCTCGATATTTTCCATAAAAGCGCTTTGGTGAGGATTTTGGTAAAATCAATAATAAAATGTGCTTAAGTGATAAATAATAAGTGATAAATTTGTTAAATGTACTAAAGTTTATAATTGTATTTTGATACTATCTTAGCATGATATAAAAACCATTTATTCATATAAATCTACTTTTAACTTTTGTATTTTTATTAAATATGTGGTAATAAGAGATATAATTTTGGAAATCAGAATTTCCAGTACACCTTTACCATATGAACAGAAACAAACTAATAGGTAAAATACAGAATATATTGGTTTTATTAAGTGGGATTATGTTTTTTATTCAACCATAACGATACATTACTGTAATTTCTCCAGACGTTTTTCTTCCGTGCGTTTCTACGTCTGGCATCTTGGTTAGTGTCCGTCTTATTTTTCTTTTCTTTGGGAATAGAATACGAAACACTCCGTACCAACAAAAATACATTAGAGTAGAACCAAACAAAAAGGACATTTTACTACTTTTTAACATACTACCTTTAGGATATTTAAAGAAATATATTCATAATCGCACATAATTATAAATTTTCCCATTATTCACTAGTTAATTTTATTTTAATTTTATTTATCTAGTTAATTTTATTAATGACATTTTCAAATATTTTTCTTTTATAAATGCTTCTTAGAAGACACTTTTTAATATTATTGTTTTACGCATTGTATATGTTGGAGTAATATTATAAATAAATATTGAGTGCCGGATAGCGGGTATACTATTAACTCTAAAAGTAAGACATTTAAAACGAAGTTAAATGAGCAGAAGTGTAAGCAAATTTCGAAGCTACTGCTTTTCGAATTATATTTTTAATTCCGAGACATTTAAATCCTTTAATTTCCTTCATTCGTTTAAAGGAAGTTATTGTTTTAAAATATACTATAGACGATTAATTTTTTAAAAATGTTTAAAAGATAACTCAGGTGCTTGCTAGATTATAGCTTAAATCCTAAAAGTTGTTTTAATTTGCGTGTTCTGTAATGATTAATTATCTTTGATTCGCTATTTCTGTTATTTGAAATTGAATCATCAATGTAATTGATATCAAAGGTGGGCTACGTCACCAAATTAGTACACTTAAAGTTAATTGAAATTATTTGTTCATAGTTATGTTCTTGAAATGTGTATTTTTTAAGCTAAATAATTAAAAATCGAAGGTAATTAAAATCGAATAAAAAGTTCTGCACTGAAAACAAAAATTAATGGAAAAAACGAACTACTTTTTTGAAGATAAGCATAAGAAATCTTGAATATTATTATTGGCATCAATAATAATTAATTTTGGTAATTGTTACTAATTGAAATAAAGTTATACGTTAATAATTAAAAGAAAAAATAATAAAAAAAATATTCATTTTGGGTTGTTGTTTCTAATACCACTTGCCAATATGAGCAAGTCTGATTGGTGAAACCAAGCGAATTTAAGGCAGAAGGTGTGTTTTTGTTCCTCATTGACGCCATCTATTGTCAGGAATACGATTTTAGGCGCACCCACCTCACCATCCGCTTATAGTGTGGACCCATATATGCATCCATTCATTTATCCACAGATTGTAATTTTGACCTGAACCAGAGAGCGATCAGCAATTCAGCATGTTATAGAAACATGGAGGACTTTGTGACTCGACAAATTTAACGTGCACCAGTCCCTATTTGCTACAAGGATAGTCCATGTAAGGCGGGTATCGAACTCACGATCTTTTGGACATAGACCATACTTAAATTTTGGTAGTAGATAGTAACTGAAATTAAAAGATAAGCTATTAACTAAAAGCAAAATCATTTTGGAAAATGAATTTATTTATAATAGGAAACTATAAAAAGTCGCCAAACTATCCCAATGATGATTAAAATTGGTATCAGGGTAATTGGAGCAGTTTCATTAAGTTCCAAATATATTCATATAAGTTTAAAGATACAAAATATATTATGAGTAAATTTGGCGCTGTTTACAGCAGCACCAAAGTGGTAAATTTTCATGATGGATTTCTGCGGTAGATTGCAGGAGAAAATAGCTAGATTGTGGTAAACGCTATAAATCACGAGTTGCCTCCTGCAATGTTATGCCAAGGGATACTGAATTTACTTAATCTTTATTTCGATGGACTACATACGTGTTTTGCTTAATCTAATAACATAAAACCACCAAGAAGTGTGACAAATAATAATAAAAAAAATCATTGGAATTACATTATTTGTGCTGCCGGTATATGTGTTACAGTTTTGTGCTCGATTTTGGTTGTTAAGTACTGATTTATTCATGCTTTTTCCCCCTCATTGCAAAGAACGGGTATTCAGCTTGTGTAACAATAATAAACAATTTTTTTTTAGATACACATGCAGATTCGCTTTTTTGCTGTATCAACTAAAACTTATAATTGGGTATAATATGAAAAAAAACACAATACTTCGATTTAGTTGGAACAACATATGACGCAATGCTAAACGAATGGAATTTAGTTGTTGTTTATTTAGTTATTGTTATTAGTAGTTGTTGTTATTTGTTTTAGTTGTTGTTGTTTATTTAGTTGTATTTAGTTTCAATAACTTTTCTTTATAATGCAATAAAATCTGGCGAGCAGCTATTTAAACGATCGAGCACTTCGTTTGTTTATTTGTGGCTTGAAGTTAGGCTCGCAGAAAATGCCGTTCATGGGTTAAATTTAGTAGGAACAACACAACCTGTGACGTAGGCTATATTATACCCAATTGCCTAATTTTATTTCTTTCTTTCTCGATACATATTTTCTGGAAATCTTATAACTCACTTGCACATGACAATATAATATGTTTCCTTTCAATTTTTGTTGCGCATTTTGGCAACCCAAAAAGTTTTTGTGACAAGCTTTTCTTTTTTTCTTTTATACGAGCCAGTCCATATGTGGCACTTTATTTTTAAGATTTTCACCAATTGAGCAAATTTTGTATAATCATAAACGTCTTCTAATAAAATTTATATTTTGTCAAAAATTCAGTTGTTTCCCTCGTTTCAAAATTTAGTGAATTTATTACTCCAATAGCATTATTAAAGATTTAATCTTAAATTTAATGCGCAAAATTTCAGTTAATGCTATAGTAAATTAGTGTTAGAAAATGTTTATCAAAGTTATGTAAATACGAAAAAGCTGTAACTATAGAATATTTTTTGAAATATACAAACTGAAATTTGGCTTGATATGTATATATTGATGAATGAAAACTATTTTGATGTAACTACATTTATAACCGTTGAATTTGCCCTCACGAAGATGATTACTTAGATTTTCAAATCAAAAGAGATGCGTAATACATCTTGTTTGTTCACATCAATTAGATTTTATACTCTAAATAAAACTGATAGTTATTTAAACTTCATAACATGAAACTGCGAGGAAATAAGAACTTTAGGCAAAAATTTTTGTACTTTTAATGTATATAAAAATATAATATATAAATAAATATGCAATATTACATACTTTTAATACTTATTAATAAAACGTGGTTAATTACAGGTTAAAAAGAGGAGAACAATTTACGAATAGCAGTGCAGCGGTGAAACGATAGTACTTAGAGATAGAACATGCAATAAACTTCCAGTGTATCCTGTTTTTGATAAAATAGAGCTGTGTAATTTAGTAAATAAAACAGTTATGTTTAAATTAACCTACAGTTCTATTTAATCTAATAACTGCTGTCTTTTTTGAGCTATTGGAAAAACAGAATCGTCTGCAATTTAATTCAAAATAATCAGTATAGGTAAAAGTATGAAAAAAATAGTTTTTCGCACTCCTCTCCCAAACGTTCTAATTGAACTTTATAGACGATTTTAAGGTGGAAGGCGGAAAATACTCCTTGCACCTACTGTTCAAATTTCAAAACTTATTCGTTAACAGTTCTGGAGTCATGAAGGATACACAATCAGACAGATATTCGTACTATTACATTTTATCATATTAGACAATTATGTGCATTCAGCAAACATCCTACAGATTTCATAATAAGATTAATAATAATTAATTTTTTATCATAATTTCAGGGTTTGTCAATTTTTTTTGAGTTGAGTTGTTGCTTTGCAACTTCATATTTTACGGACTTTTCAATTTTTTCAATTAAGCAAAGTTTTTTTTACTTATGATAGTTTAATTTATTAATTTTCAAGCACGTAAGAAATTTCTATTTTTCTAATAAATTTTTTAATAATTTTTTTAACAAAGTTTCCTTCGGAACAAGTATCAAAAAATTAAAAAAATTTTATTACAAATTCTATTTTAGCTGTAAAATGTTATTTTAACTGCCATGAACAGTTAGAAATTTTAAAGTGTGTAAAGCAATAAAATGGTTCTAATTGGGTGTAAAGCACGAGGCCAAATTGAACCATAATATCGTGCTTCTCAAGGTTGATTAAACGATATTACGGTTCAACTTGAAGCGAAAAACGAGTCATTTAAACAAATTATTAAAATTTCGGCAAAAAGTTCCACTATGTTATTGTTCAAGGTATTGCTATTATACCTCGAAGTTAAATAGATATTTCAGAAAGTGTAGCAATAAAGAGTGCACAGTGCTTTGGAAATACAAAAGGAGCTATAATACAATTTTTTTAAAAGCAGAGGAGCTTAATTCTTAGAAATTTATCAAATCTATAATGATAAGTTAAAAACAAAGATAGCAATACTAAGAGTTAGAGTTTATCTTTAAATGATATTGTATTCTTTGGAATTTTCCAGATGTGCGGAATGTTTTATCAAGAATTTGAATAACAATTTAAAAAAATTATCACCCTTGTGTGAAATATTTGCATTGTACACTTCATATATAAGTTCGAATCTTTTATTTTCATTTACTGGATTTCAATTACTGGATTAAAAATGAATTTCTACTTGTTCTGTGCAAGCATTCTCCTTCTTTGCTTTGGGTAATTTACCTCATATTATTTTATGAAATTCAATCTCATTTGTGATAGTAACAATGATAAGCAAATGTATTTTAATACGATATAAATAACAGCTCTATGTAGCTAAAATAATTACATTAAGAATAGGATAAAAAGCTGTGTGTAATTATTTTTCATTTTGTAGTACTGGAGGATCATTGCAAAAGTAAAAACCCATGTGCAATGGAACCTCAGTTATCCAAGCTACCTCTTCATTTTCTTTCTCTCTTTCTTGAACTTCTTCCTATATTTATGTCTTCTTACTCTCGAGTGGTAAAAACTACGAGAAAGGCATGTCGAGTAAGGCATTTTTTCTTTTAATTTGGAATACCTCTGTTTACCCAAGTTAATTATCTGATTTTTTTCACAATTTCAATAATCTACTCTAAAAATCTACTTTACGCGAGGCCTTCAAAATAAAAAACGTTCTACTTACTGCAAATTGATTATTTTATTTGAGCAACAAGTAAACATTTAGTTAGTTGGTAATTTTGCCTTTGGGTCATCGGAAGAAATCTAAATACTGAAATTTTCGTTTTTTCTCTGGAAATATTAAAATTATTTATTTAATTGCCCTATTAATTGTTTAGGTAAACTGTTAATTGTTTAGGAAATGTTTAGGTAACAAATTACTTGTGAACTTTTACGTAAGATTTATATCTGTTGATTCATTGAAATTAATTGAATTATATTAATATATTTTTATTAAAACTATTGAAACACNACTGTAACATTATTTTGTGTAACGCCAATGTAACGTATTGTGAAATGCCATTTTTTCCAATTGGGGCAAAGAAGAAATGCGGTGGAAGATTGAATTTCGGGAAATGAATGTTGCGGCATATTGGTGAAAGTGTTAGCGTGTAATTCGTTTGTGTCGGGTGAAGCTCATCTCAAAGCCTCTTAAAATTGGTGTGCCAAATGAAAGAGAGGAAAAAATGTTGCAGATTTATTACATCGTGGTTTATGTAAGAATGTGTGAATCGTTGTTATGCTTCGGTATTTAAACTGGTGCTTATTTCTTCTTCAAAAACTAATGTTCGATGCAAACCTGCTTTTACCACACTAAATTTTATCATGAGATTTTTATTTTCGGAAAGGTCAGAGAAGAAGCGAGTTGCACCTAAATTGAAACAATAAAGAAATCACACGTTTCGATCATAGAAGTTTGCAAATAAAGGCAAACGGTGCGACTGTCAGGCTAAGAATTTCGAACAGTGAGCCGCAAAAATTGCAAACATGAAATTCAGTGCCCGGTTGTCTGAAATAATTGGGACCAGTATTCTTGGGAAAATCGGAATGTTTAGCTAAGGACGTAACATCATTTTCTATTTTATTTTCCACACTCTGAAATGCTGTGCATTGAATTTTTTTTATTTAATAGTGATATTAAATAAATAATTTTAATATGGCCAGAGAAAAGCCGAAAATTTCAGTATTTAGATTTCCTCCGATGACCCAAAGGCAACAAAATTACCAACTAACATAACGATTACTTGTTGCTCAAATAAAATAATCAATTTGCATAGAGTAAAACGTTTTTTATTTTGAAGGCCTCGAGTAAAATTAATTTTTAGAGCAGATTATTGAAATTGTGAAAAAAATCAGATAATTAACTTGGGTAAATAGAGGTATTCTTAACGAAAAGAAGAAATGCCTTAGGATGGCCATCTGTGGGAATGCTATTGAGGCTACACTGGACCGAAATAGGTGACATGCTTTTTTCGGGGTTTTTGCCACTCGAGAGTAAGAAGACATAAATATAGGAAGAAGTTTAGGATGGAGAGAAAGAAGTTGAAGAGAAGAGGTTGCTTGGATAACTGAGGTTCTATTGCATATGGGTTTTCACTTTTGCAATAGTCCTCCAATGCTATAAAAGGAAAAATAATTACACACAGCTTTTAATCCTAATCTTAATTAAATTATTTTAGCTATATATTTTTTGACGACAAATTGAGGGTATCAGAATTACGATTACTTTTCCAAGTTAGGGAAATTTCTCTTTTTGTAACCGATAATTTCTGAATTTTAATATTTGTAATAATGCATTGTCAGAATAAATTGATATTTATTAGTTTGATATTCATTTTACAATCGTGAATTAATTTTCATAAATTGAAAATTTCCATTAATGATATATACTTTCATCTCGATATGTCACTAAAAGAATGGTTTAAATGAAAAAAAAAATTTTTTTTACTAAAGTTCTCATACCTGTTACTTGTTTACCAAATTAGCATTAATGATATTAATTTTTTAGGGATGTGACTATGGCGTTTGTTGAAACATCAGGAAGCATCGAAACAAATGATCATTATCGAGAATTATTTTAAAAAAAATTACAGAACTTACACATTACCTATTTACATTTTTTCATAAAGGTAAATTTTAAATCATTTCAAAAAGGTAGTTTATTTGAGAGAGGATTATTTTTTTTAAAAGAAATTTATAAATCAGTTTTTTTAGAGCGTAAAAACTAAGGAACAGTTTATTTAATAAAATACTTCATTTTCTAATTTAGGTTGACCATAGCTGAAAATTGTACGTGCACCACCTTTCTTATGGGAGAAGATGATTATACTAGAGAAAAAGAAACCATGTCATTTGAATTTGATATAGAGAATACCAAGTGTGATTTTGATCTTACCTTAAAGTGCCAGCGTGCCTGCATTAATAAGGTAACAGACATTTAATAATTATTTCTGTACGTACTTTGCAAAAAATAATTAATTGCGTATTCAAAATATGTTTGTTTACTTTCTTCAAAATATGTTTGTTTTGAAGAGACAGCTAATCAAACGGGAAAAATTATTTGAAAAAATTTGTTTTGTGTTTTGCTGTAAAATATTCCACAACTGAGTTCATTGAACTAAAAAAATTCAAACATACAACCAACACAGATTTATTAGTACAGATATATGAAGATAAATTAGAATCTATCAATAATTAAAATCGTGATTAAGGATATTTTAATAATCATAGTAAAAAAAAGCATCAGCAAAATAAAATCTTTTAGTTTAGAAAGGGGAGGGCTATTAAAGAGATCTTGGAAATAAAAAATCATAAAGGATTTAATTCTATTTTGATTAATAAATTCCATAAAAGTTTGATTAGCAGTGATAAGAACCTTCCTAACCGAACCTAAGAAGAACCTTCTTTAATAATATTGTTAATAATTTTATTTCAGTAGTTAAAGAAAATAGCGCCAGATTTAGTTAATTTATTTGACCCACATGATTTTGCTGTAAATTTATAAATTAATAAGATAATTAAGTATGGCATTGCATGTTAATAATTTTATAAATTTTAATTTTTAACATGGTATAAAAAGTTAAAATTTTTTATGAGAACATTATTTAAATTACAAGCTTAAAATTTAACTCTTACTTTAAAGTACACATAACATGGCAATTTGTACAAAATTTCTTACAAAATGTCAATGCGGGGTAGTTACAAAATTCAATAGCTCGATCAATTTAAGAAAATGTTTTTGAATTGTTACTGTTATTTTAACTTTACTTATAAGATGTTATATTAAATTGTTACTGTTATTTTAATTTACTTAAAAATTAAGTTTTTGAAGTAATAATAAGCCACCTATTGCTGTTTTGTGAGCATTTTTAATGGTAAAGAGAATATATTTGATATCTTTAAATGAAAAAAAAGATTGAGATCATTAAAAAGATTTTAGAATTTTATTAATTAATGTATGATTAATGGGGCTAAATTTTGTGCCTTTTAACATTTAATTTCATAGTTCTAAGTTTCCTGTAATATTTAAATTACCGGTAATAACATGCTTATGATGCTGATCGACAATTTCAAAATATTTCTCTTCATCACAGGAACACATTCGTAATCATATACATTTATTTTCTTTAAATTTTTGCTAATATCATTATAATTAAAAATAGTCATACTTAGAGTTTTACTATATTTATAGCGTTTAATTTTTTGAAAAACTTTTAAGATAAAATTTTTTTAACCTGTCGAATATATTATGAAATTTAAACATATCAAAACTAGGGTTTGGAAAGCTGACAACAAAATATAAGTTATCTAAAATTTCTTTTTAATTGGTTAAATTTTATTAATATTGGCTTTCACAAGATCGAAACAAACAATTTTGAAGATTTATTAATAAAAGAAAAAATAGTAGAAGAAAAAATAGTAGAAGAAAAGTTGTTAATAAGATCTTGAAGCTCATAGATATTATAAACTTTAAGGGTTAAAGCATAATGTTTTATCGGTTTAACATTGTAATGTTAATTCAAATCTTTTTCCTTATCAGAAATGAAATATTTATCACTGTTAAGATAGTTTTTGTTACACTTTCAACTCCATTTACTTAGGTTTATACTCTCATCTTCAATGTGAGAAAGTGATTAAGTTGAGAAGTTATTAAAGTAATCTTTGCACGTTAGAAGATATCATTTAGCCTTATGGCGAAACTGTTTTGTGTAGATGCATGTAATAATTTTCTTTTTGCAGTCTTAAATCAATATCATCTACAATATCTAAAATATCAATTTCAACAACGTTAAAATAATGTACTCTAAAATGATGCAATTCTAGGCAATAGTTTTCTTCTTGTAGTCTTAAATCAATATCATCTACAATATCTAAAATATTAATTTTAACAATGTTAAAATCAGGAGCTCTAAAATGATTCAATTTTGTTTTATTGATCATCTTGTTACTGTCTATATCTCAACTACGTAAATTAGTTCTAATGTCAAGAGAGTTATTAGTTTGTCCAACATATTCAGATTGCAAAAACCACGGGTTAACATATAAAGGATATTATTAATTTTACAACCAGATTTACAGATATCGTTATTTTAAATAACATGTTTTTTGTCAATATTAAATTAAGTTTCATATCTTTTATCGCCCAACGCTTGACAAGAAGGTGAAAATTCTGCTATTGAATCAAATTAAAAAAAATTATTTTGTTTTCAAAGTAGTAGGTTGCAGATTCTCTCTGAGTTAGGCTTCTTGTACCAGGTTTAATATATTTTTGTACCAGACTAATTTTCAGCTTATATATATTGTTTACCTTTTCTTACAGTTTAATCTGCTGTCAGATGGGGGCAAATTATGCTCTGTAATACAGGGAGGTCAAGAAAAAGTTGGCGATCTGATGTGCGAAGCTATCAACAGGGACGTATGTAATAGAACAATAGGTATCATGCTGAAGGACTGCGGCAGTGCGGTTTTCCCATTTGTTGATTCAGGTTACCGATTTGAAGATGAAATTTGCTGTAAATCAGGAAAAGACACAAATTGTTAAAAAACGCATAGCTTTCTGCATAAACGCAAGCGTTTGTTGAAACATTTATGATACATTTCTGAAATATTTCGATTAAAAGAAAAATCAAAATTTAAAAGAAACGAAAACTCGTGTGGTCATTTCATTGTCAACTTTGTTGTCTTGTGCTTAGGTGCTTAGTTTATTCTGTTTGATTTGTAGAAACAATTTCAGTAAAGACGCGAGAATCAAATCTGCTGGAAATCAGTTAGAAGGATTTCAGAAGTCACATTTACAATTAAAGCAAGCAAAAAACAATATTTACCGAATATTCTGAAAATAATCAGAAAAAAAAAATTATGCAAAGCTTTGTAAATTAACGGATAGAAAACTTTAAAGATTCCGTTCATGTACGGAAATAAAGTATGTAGAATTGAGTAAATTTACGGAGTCTGTAAAGTAAATTGCTGAAAGAATTACAAATATGTATATTGCAAAATTAAAATTGGTTGAAAATGCCTATACAAATTCATCAGCATTTAAAATTCAAGAATATCCCTTAATTTAAAATGAAAATCTTGTATTTAACAATGAAGCCGTAAGCAAAAGATAAGAAAAAATACTTCACTAGATTAAAAAACTTCATTAGCTTCAAAAATATGCTGAGGAAATTAAAGTCGACACGTTTCAAACGCTAAAAAATAGGCGTCCACTCCCAAGATTTGACAAAAAGAACTAGAAAAAATGCAGTTTTTCTAGCTTTGTTTTTCACCTATATTTCAGATTTTTCGTTCGCAACTTTTCTTTCTTCTCAGTCGCGTATGTCAAGTTTTGAGAATTGGAGCCTGTTTGAGCTTGAATCACATCATCTTTTTATTTTATCTGCATAATTTTGAAACAAGTTAAGTTTTTTGACAGTTATTATTAATAGCCTGGAATTACCCTGGAAGAAATGCACTAGCGTTTTCCGGTATACACTGCTCCGGTATTCTTGATATTCTTTATAGATACATTGTCCGGCCATTGCCCAGTTTCTCTACACTGAAAATGTTTCTATTATATACTAGGTGTAAAATTTGGCGCCAAGTAAAATCCGAGCAGTCCTATTAAACAATATTTGCTATTTACATTTATTTTGCTTTACTAGAAGTTGCACTTTTAATAGATTTTACAGATGAATGAAAAGGGAAATTTTAAATAGTTTTATCACAATCGGTTCTGAGGGTATGAGAGAGACACACATACACACAAAATTTTAATTTTATTATTATAGATGTAAGTACTTTGGCGTTTAGAAAGCTTGGAACATTTCAATTTTTTAAAGTTTTAAATTTTTATAATTTTTAGATAAGTCTGAAAGAACATCTTGGAATAAATCGGTAAAGCATATTATTATTAAGTAACTCACAGAAAACAGATAACTAAATATCTTGACTTGTTTGCAAAGTCCATGATGTAGTAATGAAACTTTCACTTTATTCCGTATATAAGCAGCTCTGCCAAGAAATTTAATGTGAAAAGCTGATGTAATTTATATGCCCTTTCAAATTCGAATTGGAATAATGTAATCACGATACATATTCAAAGATAAGAAACCACAAAACATTATTTGTTTATATTTGAGAGTCACATACGAAACGCAATGCCATAGTTAAAAGTTGAAAGTGTTTTAAATTTTTAAGCAAATTCTCTTTGTTTAATATTCCCGGATCAATCAAAATACCGAAGATAAAAGAATTTATGTATTTGGCTTATTCCCTTCATTTGCATAACATGAAACTTGGCAATGAAGAATCCTCACAAATCTCTGTTGGAAATGATCTCACACGAACCCTTCTCTCTGTGAATACAGCCATTCTTAACTTAAAAGTTTCAACACGATCCACTTCTTAAAATGTTGGTGCATGAAACGTTTTGTGGGCAGTCATTATTATGTTAATGTAACACCTTAGAATAGATTTGAATACATAAATTTAAAATAGGCAAGAATATATTAGAAGAACTGTTGTGGAGGAAAGAAATTGAAGTTTGAATGTGGGCATCGTGTTTAGGATGAAAGCGCTGTGCCCGCGATATAAATTTCTGCTGCAAGGAGATTTATGTGAAGATGTTTTTCTTTTGAATATTGAATGTGTTCTGGTGAAGTCTTATTCCGAGATTTGGCTCAAAATAATGAGATATATTTCATTTTTTAAGAGTTGAAAAAGTTTAGTCAATTGCAAGCTTTAAAGCTTTGGCGATGCCCAAAGAATAAAATATTTTAAAATCGAAGTTCGGAGAATGAACTTTTAGAACGACATTTATGAGAGTACAATTTCTTTACAGCATATTTATAAAAGATAAAACCTTTATTTTATTTCATATAAGTTCAACCTTCATACTTGTATCGATTATAAGCTGGAGCAAGTATATTTTTAAAGTGATTCTGCATGTTGACTTAAGTGATGGAGTTAATAATCATCAGTAATAGATGCAGTATATCAACTTTTGAAAAAGTAGTTAAAACTGATTTTCAATCTACTCCATTTTCTTGATAGATTCATCTAGATTCAAAACTCGCCACTCCTTAAAGTGCCACCTTTAACTATTTTAAAGGTTGAATAGGCAATAACACTACCGTGCAATGGAAAAACAAAGTGAGCGAAAAAAAGAAACATTAAAACTGATGCACGTTAAATCTGTCGAGTCGCTAAGTCCTCCATGTTCCCATAACAAATCAATACCTTTGGGGGTACTGATCCAGGAGTTTCCTTGTCTTCTGGATGGGTTCAAATTTACAAGGCTGCGTAGTTGAACATTAGTTGTCTTAAATTCAAAAAATTGGGTCAGCTGCTCAACGAGGGATATAAAATTAAAAAAAAAATACTTCAACTGCCTACAATGCTGAAATGTTTCAAATTCATACTTGCGGAGGTTTGTGTGATTTAATGCCTGTTGTACAGATTTTAAATTATTACTGAAATTCAGAACATTACAGAATCAAAAAAATGTTTTTTTAATTTTATGTTCCTCATCAGAAAGTATACTGCTGCTTTAAGTTTCACATATAAAAAAGTTTCCAATTGAAGCTTAAATATTTGTTGTTGTTCTCTAGTCTATGGCAGTGCTAATTATTTCCAAAAATTAGGAGAATGAGTTTTGCGAGTTCTGGCACCTGAAGACTGTATGGGAGTCCAATAACTGCAACCAGAATGGTTAGACAGTTGAAAATGTGTTTTTTTTTTGTTGCGTTAATTGGGTTTTGGAGCAATATCTGCATATGAGGTATAATTTAATCTTGTCTGAAGAACGGGCCATTTTCTTGAAAAAGCCCGTAAGGTGTTTTGCTGTTGCAGATGAGAAGTTTCTAGGAAGATTCGGAATGGAGTTTTTACATTTTTTTTTTAAAGTTTGCTTTTGGGAACTGCATTTGCGTCATCAGATGTAACTTTGGGGGTCTGATCCAAGTTTCGTGTTTCTTTAGCAAGGACGTCTTTGCACTGATTTCCCTCAATGACCACGTGGGCAGGGATCCACCAGAAGGCTTTTTTTATACTTCCCGGGAGTTCAAATATTTAAATAATATTAAATATATTTATAAATAATATTAAGTAGTAACTTATACATACTAATAAATAGATATTTAAATAAATATCTATAATCTATTATATATAATTCTCTTACGTGGCTCCCAAATTTTGGCTGCATTTCTTTTCCGCCGGTGGCAACGTTTGCTTTGTTTTGAAAACACCAAAGCATTCTGCCTTTTAATGATGTGTTTCTGATCTAATATATATAATTCTCTTACGTGGCTCCCAAATTTTGGCTGAAGTACTTTGTACAACTAAATAAGATTCTTTTCACAACAGTTAAATATTTACTTTATTTTCTTCATTCATTGAGAAAACAGTCGGCAAAGAATTCTGTTAGGTTAAAAAACATTTTGCTAAAAAAATAGCGAATTCTAAAAGAAATAAAAATAAACAACTTAAAAAATAAAAATGCTGTTAATTTTAACTTTTTCTATGACTATACTCATTTTCTTACTCTTTCCTTTGTTCTTCATACATTTTATATTTTTGTGATAAAATAGAAAACTTATAGTTGTTCTGCTTCTGAACACTGATGAAAACACAAAATGATGGGTTTCATCAACAATCAGAAATATATATATTTATTATACAAATTCCATATTATTGAGGTGGCGCCCTTCAGGGAATGAAGAATACAAAATTATCTTCATCAAAGCCGATGCTTTACATCCGGCGTTCAGTGGCAGACTACTATTTCATATTGTTTTACAACACATGGCTTTAGCCCTCTGATGGGAAAGACTTTAAAACAAAACTTACAACAGTTACTTTTCTCAACAACTGAAATTTAGAATAGTGTGATTAAGAAAAATATGCGAACTGTTTGCAATTTCAAATTAATATTGAAATGTACAGGCTTATGTACAGGCGTATCCAATGAGCGAGCAAAGCGAGCATTGGATTGCGAAGCAATCCGAAATGAACTGCGAAAGCAGTTCCGGTGGTTGGTGAGCGCCAGCGAGCGGGAGGAAAAGCCTCCTAGTAATTATAAATTATTAATATGCTTCAATATTTAGAAGTAGTAATTTATACACATAATCATCAGAAAATAAATTTCTTTTGGCGCTTTGTTGGCAATTCGTGTTTCCGCGGGTTTTTCTATGTCTTACACTCATGTATTTGTAATCAAAAAGTTTTGCCTGCTAGCCAGTTTGAATAGCTTATCAATAAATACAAAGTTAACTCCAATATTATTTCGGTAAAAAAATTATTATTGAGTTTAAAAATTGTGCGCCGTGTATGTTTTTAAGGCAATACAACTAAATTTTTTAAGGCAATTTTCAAGCAAAGCACGCTGCTTGAAAAAGCACGCATTGTTATAAAACAGTGAAAAGCTCCCTTTTAAAAAATATTAAAAAAAATAAAAATTCGTTTTGTAATAAATAAAAATTAGGTAAATTTTAATTAAATTTTCAGTTATTACTTTAAACAATGTCAATTGTTTAGTTTTACATCATATTTTACTCTCTCAGTCATTGGTGATTGAAGCTGCCTTAACGGAAAGTTCAGTGTCTATCAATAGTGACTGACGTCTTATTCAATGTTTTGATTAAAGTACAGAAGACGGAAAAATAGCGAAAAAAATTAAAGTAGTCTAGAATTACGGTAATGATAGTTAAAATTTTAATTCAACAATTCTTTATTTAAAAAAAAAAGAAATGAAAAAAGACGTAAAAAATATGTGATTGCGAATTCTGTATTAATCACTCCGAATACTTCATTTTGATAAATTTGCTGAATTGTTTTTACATAAGAGAGTATTATTCGATAGAAAACTAATTTAGATTATGTTGTACTTACAAGTTTGCCAGTTTGCGTTGAATACAAAAGTTCTAATGCTTCAATTGAAATAAATAAATAGTACCTCAATTGAAGTTATTTGAAGTAAAGTGAGAGAAATAACATTTTTCTCTTTGGCGAAATACTTAGCCTTTCTCGTTAACAATGTAACCTCTTTAAAAATTTATGTGGCGTCTGCTGCGAAGTCATCGAAAAAGCGTTTAAGAGCTTCACTTTATCCATTGCACGAATTTTCTTCCTAATACGTGCACCTTACCCCAACACGGAAACCTCATATCTGATTTTCTTTTTTTCTCCATTTCATGAATTTTTTACCTACAATATAGTAATTTCGTTTTCTGAGAAATACTTAATAGATTATTTTGACGCAAAAAGCTACAATGGTTAAAACTGAATCCCTATGGAAATAATTATGGAAAGAAATATTATTCTTGAACCATACATCATGGTATTAAATGTTAGATTCAATGCTGTTCAAGATTTCTTATTAGTGAAAGTTTCGTTTGAAAATTATGATGTGTATATTTTACACAGGGTTTTGATCAGCTTGATTATAAAGAAGAGTATTTGCATCGATAGTAACTTTATTGATCTTTAATTATCTATGTTGTATACTATGTGAATCGTGAAACAATACTGGAAAAAGAAAAATTTAATACATGTTTCTCTCTTGGGCCCCTGATGGCAGGAGAAAAAAAAGGGAAGACCGAAAATGAATTGATAGAGACAAATGCATACTGTTTCAAGAGAGCAAAATCAAAAGATTAGCAGTCGCCTGTACTCAAGTGTAAGACTAAGGTCTATGGAGAAGTAGGCTGAATGCCTTATACGCCAAATGGCGTGAAGAGCCAAAGTAAGTATATTATGTGATGCTGTCATAACGAAGAGTACATTTATTGAAGGTAGCTTTATTGTCCTCATATTACCTATGTCGCATATTATGTGATGTTGACATAACAAAGAGCTTCTTTATTGCTGGCAACTTAATTGGTCAATTATCTATGCTGCAGATTATTAGAAGATGGCATAAAGAAGAATATCGCTGGTAACTTCATTGATCTTCTATTATCTTTGTAGTGCATTATGTGATGCTCACGTAACGAAGAATATCTTTATTGCTGGCAACTTTATTGGTCTATTATCTATGCAGTAAATTACGCGAAGCTGGCATAAAGAAGAATATCTATGGCACCTTCATTGATCTTCTATTATCTTAGGAGTGTATTATGTGATGCTCACATAACGAAGAATATCTTTATTGCTGGCAACTTAATTGGCCTATTATCTATGTAGATTATTCGAAGATGGCATAAAGAAGAATATCGATGGTAACTTCATTGATCTTCTATTATCTTGGTAGTGCATTATGTGATGCTCACATAAAGAAGAATACCTTTGATGATGGTAACTTTGATTAATCTCTTATTATCTTTGTGGTTATGCTATGTTCTGTTCAAATTTTATTTTTAACGAAAAATTGGTGATCAAGTAGGAAAAAAGGTTGAAAAAATGTGCCAATTATCTAGATTGATCGATTGTTCGATTTTGAGTAAAAAACATTAATGTGCATTATTAAATTTTTGCCATTTCTTAATTTTTTTTTGTTTCTAATATTATTCCTTTGTATAAAAATGATATGCATTTAAAAAATGAGACTTTTCAAAACTACGAAAAAATAATATTATAATTACGAAACATACTAAATTACGAAAGTATTAAATTCTTTCCTTTTTGATTACATGCATAAAATTTGATGTTGAATCAGCTGTCTTCGAATTTTATTATATACCCTCATCGATATCAATAGCGAAAAGAATAAATGAACCTTGGTTATCCTAAAAAGAAGCTTCCACTGTTCTGAGCAGACGATTATGGTTCAGCATTCAATTTGGCTACGTAACAACGAGCTTATTCATTTGCTTACTCATCCGTTTTATTGAGGATATTGGGGAAAGAATTTGTTCTTTTTTCCAATAAAACCACCCTAGGAAAATCGAGAACAAGTGAAATCTTATTTTGTAAGGCTTTGTGTTCTCAACTTACAGGATCGATTTTATAGCTTTCGAAGGGTTTGTGCAGAATATAAAGTGGATTTAAAGGTGCATAAAACATAATTACAAACTCGTTCAGATTGTGAATAAAATAGGATTACGTTATTTTTTTTGAAATCTTTCTGTTTTCGATGTCAAAGCTTTAGAATTCGTTTCTGTTGCAATTTTTGTTTTATTTTTTGCTTATTTTTTTTAAAATTCAAGTACAATAAAGTTGATGATGTTGAAGATAGCTTGTGAAATTAGGTATTGATGCTCATGTTAAACACAATTGAAAAGGAAATTTCGTTTTATTTATGTACTTTGAAAAACTTACAGTAGTAGAGTGGGGAATTTCTTTTGAATGTTCGAGCATTATTTTTAGTAGAAGATGAAAGCATAGGTTGTTTATCCCTTTGAAGCAGATTTTTTATTAAGCCCATGTTTCACACTGCAAAAGGATATTTTAACTTAAAATGGTAATCACTTTAACTCAAAACTTCTATTAAACACATTTTCTAAACTTTTTTAATTATTTTGTATTAATTTAGGTAAAAAAAAGTGAGAATATTGTTATTAGCATTTTAATAATTTATGGTTAGAAAATACATCATGAAACACCGGAGTTCTTTTTCTGCGTTAAAAGTAAAATCTTCCAACTGCTCACTTCCAAACAATTTTTAAAATTTACACATATTTGCTGTTATCTAGATCTATAAGAAACAGTTACTTATCATTGAAATGTCTTCAATTCACGAAATCAATTATTGATAATTTTTTGATACAGGATTGAAATTTGTTTTTCAAACTACTGTTTTTGGTTTCACATTTTAGTCAAAATATAATTCTTCTTCTTCTGTTCTGTTAAATATAATTCTGTTTTTAGTAGCTACTAGACTGTGTCTTATAATTAGTATTACCTTTAAAGTTATCTATATTATAGTTTAATGTTGAACTTGTTTTTTCTGAATGTCTAGAAATAATTTCAGACATTTAATTCAAACCTGCAAATATTTTCCTTTTTTGTTTCATTTCACATTTCTTTAACATCAAGACGAAGTTAACATAACTTTAACCATAATTTCTCGCAAATTTACTGAAACGAAATATAATATTGTGTTAAGGGAGTGTCATATTAAAAGAGGCATTACATGATTTGTGCTATTTAATAATTAAATAAATATTTCATCCAATCCTTTCTCAATAAATATGTATTACGTCTTTTTCTCAAGGCAGTTATGTTTAAGTGGAATTCATATCCGATAAATAGATTGTGTTTCTGCACTCGTCTAAAATAATAGCGTAAATATTATGAATATATAATAATAATAAATATTATAAATATATAATAAAAATATAAATATATAATTATAATAAATATTATAAATATTAACAAAAATATATACCTTTAAGGAAATTACAGCAATATTTTTAAGTTTTTATAAAATAGTCGCTCGCCAACACATTTATAGAGTTTGTATTACGAATTATTAACCTGACTGTAATTAATAACATTACAAGCCAAATTATGGCTTCCTAATTTATGCTTATCGAAATATTTTACAATTTTTAATTGCCATTACCCAATAAGATTTCATGTAAGTTCGAGGTGTCTTGGTGGCCTCTAATTAGCTGTATTCTTCTAGCCTATTTCTAAAATGAGCATTCCCAATTGATTTTTTCATTTAGTTTTCAAAAGATGCTATTGATTATAGTGCAATAATTTATGCATACTGATTTGTTCAATGTTAAACGAAAGTAATAAATATTAATTGGATAAACTACTTTTCATCTTTTCGATTTTGTTTTTCAGAAAAATGAATGTTTATTTTAAATGCAAAATTATTATCGATTGCTGGGCAGTTCTTTTTCACAAATTAACTCTTTTTCACAAATTAAACTTCCCTTTAACTCTAGATTCTATAAAAATAAATTTTTGATCAGATTTTTCTTTTCTCTACTAAAGATAATTATCTTTGACAGGAAATTGTAATCAAATAAACGAACACTCAATGTTTTATGCTAACCTTTCCTAAACTCGGTAAAAATTCAGTTTCGTGTGCTATAAAATTATCAGAAAGACATTTAAGATCTTCAATGTATTCTTAACACGAAACGTCAAATATAAAGTAGAAAGCTTTATAGCATGTCTATTTATTGACATAATTTATTAGAAAATTATTGTATGAATATTTTGCAAAAGGTTTAACATATGTTTGGAAAATGACAGAGAAGAATATGACGAGAGTAACTATTAGTTGTGCTATTGTTTTAGGTTTATAAGGAAAGTTTACAGTCATACAAATGTGTATATTTTTGTTTTGATATGAAATATTTTTTTAATTATTTCAGTTTTCAAAACATTTGTTGGTAGTGATTAAACAGAATGTTATAAATTAAGTAATAATTGTCTCTAGTAATAGTGCATAAAAACAATTTTAAAATGCAAGGAGAAAAAAAAATTAAAAATTTAATTAAAAGAAGTAATAATTGAAATTGTTAATGAAATATTAAGTTTCGTAGAAAACTTATTCAATTAGTAACACAAAATGCTTGTACTCTTCGTGAATGTGAAGTTTCAAGACAATGGGAGTTTCTGAAATTATGTGTACCAAAACACGAAACATGTGCAACATGAATTGCTTTTCAAGTTATTGAATATGAAGTTTCAAAGTCTTATGGATGGAATCTATTTTCTCCATAGAATGAAACCATGAACATGGAAAATGTTATCCACTAAAAAGTTGCCTTTCTTCCAAAGATTGGATAGTTTAAAAAATAACTATTAATAAATTTTTCTTATTACAACTACAACAATAACTGACTTTTGACAATAAAACCACTACAACAATGAAAATAACTACTTATTTTTATTCTTATTTCTTTCTTCTAATTTACTGAAAATCAAAGTATTGAAAACTTTCAATTTTCCTCTTATTTTTTTCCAATCTATGCCACCGATAGACTGAATCATAGTTATGAAAAATATTAAAGGCTTCTCTTTAAATTTTTTTACTAATATGTTTCAAACTATACAAATACGCTCTCTCCTAATGTACCATGCTCGCATAGACAGAGATTACAAACATGAAAAACATCCCAAGTCTTTATTTTATGATATATTTAATAAAGTTCGAAATTAATTGCCGAAGAGTATTAATTTTAACCGGAAGAAACTTTAATCCGGTTAAACGTTTATTCTAATGGGAGGATAATATTGGCAGTTAAGTTAGGAAACGGCAGCGAAATTTAAACTTAAATTAAAATCCTCTTCTCGTGACTTGCTAAGATAAATGGAAGATAAATTAAAAAAAATAATGTAAAGTTACAAATACTAGTTTGATATTTGAGAGCAATTGCTTACAAATTGAAAACAGATTATTCATTTTCGGCCCTCAGTCTTTCTCATAATTCCTTTCTACAGTATGCTAAAAATTAAAGCAAAACACAACGTGAATAAGGAACAAATGAAAGTACATAAGGCATTATTTGAGTTATTTTTTTCTACTTTAATCTACGTAGCGCAAAGTATTAACCTTTCTTATGTTGGATGCAGAAAATTGTTGCTCCTTCTTGTCATCCTTTTCATGTTAGTTTTAGTGAGAGAATTATTTAAATCGAAAGCATTAATATTTTTCTTCTTAACCTTTCTTCTAATGACAATGAAAAACAATTAGCACTTTATTTGATTGCCTATTCTCACATAGATACAGTAACCCCGAAAAATATCATATATATATATACAGAGATGCCAACTTGCTGCGGACAGCAAATAAATATTTCAAAGTGGTAGTTTATCAATTGTGATTCTTGGTTTAAAAAATTCAATTTAGTAGATTTTTATCCACCACTATTTCTGAATAATTCATAGGCTTATATAATTTACCACTTCATTGTAGTTATGTCGTGCTATACCGTTTAAAAAGTAAGCAAAAAAACTCAAATATTTGCAAAATTTAGTTTGTAGTTATTTACCGGTTTTTTAATTTTTTTCGCGCGTCCGGAGCAGTTGGCATCTCTGTATATATATATATATATATATATATATATACATATATATATA
>NC_092210.1:48153335-48218729 GCF_043381705.1 Parasteatoda tepidariorum | reverse complement strand
ACTATGTGATTGTCAACATTCACCGGTGGAAATCAACAATCACCAATTTCGGTCATTTACCACATATATATATATATATACAAAATACTAAATTTAAAAACGATTTTTTATAATCATGCTATTAAACAGATAAAATACAACAAATTAGTAGAAAAAAATTGATTGTTTAAACTAAGATATAAAAGTATTTTAAGTAATTTTAATGCAAATTTTATTAGAGAAAAATCCCTAATAGTGCAAGATTTATAAACAACCTGATATTATTAAATACATAAAAATAAATAGAATGAATTGGATAGCCCACGTGATTCGAATGAGTGACGATAACACAATAAAAAAGATACTGCTTTTTAGGCCCACTGGAAAAAGAAAGTGGGAAAGGCCGTGGCTGAGATGGGATGCCTCAGTGGAGTCTGATTTTCTCGCAATTAATAAAAAGAATTGGAGATCAAAGATAAATCGGATGTCGTCATGGAGAAATTTTCAGAGGAAGGCATTGGCTCACATTGGTCTGTCTAGTCAACTATGATGATGATATATATATACAAAATACTAAATTTACAAGCGATTATTTAAAATCATGCTATCAAACAGATAAAATACAACAAATTAGAAAAAAAATGATTGTTTAAGATAATATAAAAAAGTATTTTTAAGTAATTTTAATGCAAATTTTATCAGGAAAAAATCCCTAATAGTGCATTTAATATTTAAGTAACTGAAGATTTTTTTTTCTTTAAAAAAGTATGTATCGCGCTATTTGTTGAATAGTATAAATCTGCATTCTGAAAACTTCAAGAACTTTTTATTTGTTTTACTTTCGGAAAAGATGAAGATAAATGGAGTATTCGGGTTTTCTATCTTCAATAGATAAGAGAGGTTCCTGACTTTAGTTTGACAGGTTTTGGTGCTGTAAAAAAATCCGCCGATATTACTCACTCAAGAAAACTTCAGCCTCGAATTCTAAATGTAGATCTAAAAGCATCTCGCTTAGAACTTCCTTCTAAGATTGGGTTTATAAGAGTTTTTTTTCTGAAAAATAAATCTCTTGCATTACTTTAACAATGGATATTGAAAACTTTTTTTAGAAATTTTCTAATATTTTTTCAACAGTTTTAAGACAGTATGAATCTATAGTTTTTGCGGTCGATATTTTATATTTAATTTACATTTAACATTCCGCATACCATTCAATGTTTGTTCGCATACTGTTGAGTAAATTTAATTTAAAATTAATATCTCAAATTCTAAATGCAGATCTAAGAGCATTTCTCTTAGAACTTCCTTCTAAGATTGGGTTTATAAGAGTTTTTTTTTCTGAAAAATAAATCTCTTGCATTACTTTAACAATGGATATTGAAAACTTTTTTTAGAAATTTTCTAATATTTTTTCAACAGTTTAAGACAGTATGAATCTATAGTTTTTCCGGTCAATATTTTATATTTAATTTACATTTAACATTCCGCAAACCATTCAATGTTTGTTCGCATACTGTTGAGTAAATTTAATTTAAAATTAATATCTCAAGTTCTAAATGCAGATCTAAGAGCATTTCTCTTAGAACTTCCTTCTAAGATTGGGTTTATAAGAGTTTTTTTTCTGAAAAATAAATCTCTTGCATTACTTTAACAATGGATATTGAAAACATTTTTTTAGAAATTTTCTAATATTTATTCAACAGTTTTAAGACAGTATGAATCTATAGTTTTTCCGGTCAATATTTTATAATCATTACATTTAACATTCCGAATACCATTAAATGTTTGTTTGCATACTGTTGAGTAAATTTAATTTAAAAGTAATATTTTATTGAATGAATTTAAATTTCCTCAAATAAACGTTCCCCCCCCCCAAAAAAAAATGAATAAGTAAAATAACTAAATTTTTTAATTACACTGTAAATTTGTAATTATGTTACTGAGGGCAAGCTTAGCGCATACGGTTGTTAATTATAGTTAATATTAGTTGTTAATTATTGCACAATATTACGAAGTTGCACAATATTAATTGCAGTTATAGTTGTTAGTTATAGTTATTAGTTGCACAATATTACGAAGAAGTTGTTAATTATTTAGGATATTTTGCAATGAATGCTCTTACAGCATTTTTCTAAGACCATTGTCGAAAATGAAGTAAATATAAAAACGCTTTTAAAATCGAATGAATCACTATTAATTAGAGAATGGCTAAAAACAAAAATATGATTGTTGGAGAAAACAGGGCAAACTTGAAAACCGGTTGCTAAAAACACCTTTCAGCTTCAATAGGCAATCTAACGGAATTTGATGTTTTTATCTCATTAATGGTTTGAGAGGGATAGAGCACTCGTCTCCCAACGAGATGATCTAGGTCGACGAGATGACCTGCAATGCCAGGTTGATACTAATTCTGCATCCGGATCACACCGACCACAGTGTTGACGTAAAGTATCCAATGGCAGACGGATCATGGGCTAAATTCTGCTTACTATCAGACAAACCGTGGGAGGTTTTCCTCTGCATGTAACGCAAATGTGGTTTGGTTCCATCAAAAGTCCACAATGAAGGCTAATTTCTCTATAAAGCTCCCTTGTCTTCAGGGTTGGGTTCAAAATTACAAGGCTACGGACGGAGTTGAATATTGATAGTCGTAAACTCATAAATAGGTTGACTGTCCAACGCCATTTATAAAATTAAATCAAATGAAATAAAACTAATGATTTATAAATTTTTGAAAGGGTATTCGTTTCTTTCTCACTTAAGTATTAATTCGTGACCCTTATTATGTATATTTTTAAACTTCGTATTCGAAAAGGGATTCTGAAAATATATATTAAGAGTTGTGATTACGGAACACCTTGTTTAATAAATAAAAGATCAATGGAACTGGAGAGTGACTACTGATAATTAATATTAAATTTATTTTTAATAATAAACTACTTTAACTAGTTACATAACTAAAACTCTTTACCTTATTTTTAGTAAAAATCAACTTATCTTTAACAGAGCGGAGGAGAAAGTTCTATTAATAGAATAGAACAACTTTCTTCAAGCAAGGGACGATCTAAAGTGATCATTAAGGAAAAAGATTAAACATTCCCGTCCAATTTGGATCAGGAACAAACTACCTGTTCATTTGTGTATTCACCCATGTTATTAGAGTTGTTAGAGAAAAAAAAAATCGTCTTTTCCGATAGAATCACTTCAGAATTTAGACGTGAGAATGAATTTTTCTTGAATACATAATTATCATAATATGAAGATTATATGATCGATTTCATTTTAATTAAATAGGCAGCAAACGTGGAAAAAGACGTCCATTAAAGAATCTGTCCATAACAAAATAAAAACCAGATTTTCGTTTCTTGGGAATAAGAGGTGAATATTTTAGCTATTCATTTTCTTGTTATGTTATTTTGGTAATCAACATATCGTAAAACTGTATTTCGATGAGGAATTATTTACTTATAAAAAATTATGAAGCAAATTAAGTTATTTTTAAACCGAAAACATTTACCACTTATATGTATGAAACAAATCAAATCACAAAGTTGTGAATGTTGTTTCAAAATTTAACTTTCATGGAGTTTTACGAAAGAGAAAGAAGTTGATGTATTTTTGAAATCTCATAATATAATCTCATAATTTAACGTTTTATACCATCTTACTAAAAAGATAAAATTTTTCGGAGCAGCCTGTAAATACGTGATACTAAAAGTTTGAAGTAAATTTGTTTTTGAATTTTATTTTAGATAATGGCTGGTTTTTGAACAAAGAGTTTCTTGGCATAAGAGCCAGAATTATTTATACCACATCAAAGACAAATGCTATTACCGACTCAACACAACGGAATTAAATGATACTAGAAACTACAACTTGTTTTCTTTGATTTGCATCGGAATGTGCTGTAAATCAAAGGAAACAAAAAGATCATCATTTAGAAGAGTTTGTTTTAAAAAGAATAAAACGAAGTATAACTTCTACTAAGTCACTGCATACTTTTGACGTTAAGTAAGTTATTTATAGGAAATACAAGCTTCACAGCATTATGAGCTGGGGGTTATAATTAAAATTATTTTATGGTGACAAACTGGCATATAGGCGGAAGCGTATATGCCAGTTTGTCCCTAATATCGCCCTTACCAGTTTGTCCCTAATATCGTTTGTCCCTAATAAAATCCCTTACATTGCGTATATGCCACGGGGAACCGTGGCATATACGCAATGTAAGGGACCACGAAAACAGAAAATCGAAAAAGGAAAAAAAAAAAGCAAAATCTTCTGATAGATGGCGCTTTTATGTACGGGGATGGACGATATTGCAATTTACAATGGTTCAAGAAGTAAGTATACACTGGCATTTTATACCATGCCACTACAAAAGAAAGATTATTAATTAATTTGCAAAGACTGCGGAGTTATGAGCTGCGAAAGAAAGGTTGGTTAGAAAATGAAACTGAATTTAAAGCAAGCATAACAATGTTGTATTGCTACAGTAAACTAAGAAACCTTCCGTTCTATGGTTTAATTTCGCCATAACGCGTTTTGAACTTGCGTTTGACGAATATGTACTGCATATTGAATATTTACTATGATTTAATAAAGTTTTTACCTCTCTAATATCTGCTTTTTTTTGTTTTCCTAGTGGCCAAAGTTAGTGCTACCTGATTTTATTTTATCATGATTCATATAACGTTTGCACAAAATTTCATACATCAAACAGAATGGACTCTTCGTAGCGAATAAATAGGGTAATTTTTAACTGTGAACAATACCTTAAACTAAAGGCACGAAACGCCATTGACAACCAACTATTTAAGACTGGCGATACCAAGTGACCAGATGCTTAACTATATTCAATATACAATTTCCACATTTACCAGATTTCAAACTTAAATGGTAACATATTTATGGTTATAAATAAAGGGTATTTAATTTTAGCTAAAAAATCACCAAAAAAATCTGCATCAACTCTTTTTTATAATTTAAATTTTTTTGAAAGCTTAAAAAATGAAAAAAAAAAAAATTTTGCTTTGCGCCCGGGTAACCAAAAAATACCAAATACAGTAGGATAATTTAATTTTTTTTTTCATTATTTGATTTTATTCCGCGTTACTAGTGAAGCATATTTTTTAGATTTTAATTGCATTTTCTCTTCTTTTGTCTACTTTTTATAAGTTGCACTTTTTAATCACTCTTAAGTCTTAAAGTATTTGCAATGATTGAACAAGTCTTACTAGGCACGGGGTAGTTACTCAATGTATGAATCTGTTTCCAAGCACAGCATGAAAATTTGTCTTAATACCCCATTTTTATAGTAAATCTGGTTGTAAGCTTTATAAATAAAGCAATTAATTATATAAATATTTCAGACTAACCACACTAGTATTATTTTAAAGTATAATCGAACACATGTTATATCGTTTTTTTGTTACATGATCCACTAAAGCTTATAAATAAGAGTAAAACATATTTTTTATTGATAGTCAGCATTACTGACAATTGCTTAAAAAATCAATAAAATTTCATTGAAAATTCCAAACCATTCATTGCCAATTCTTCTAACAGTATACGAAATAACATATTTTATTATTGGCAACCAAAAGGATTTTCTAAGGAGACAAGTTTTGCATGTAAACTTGAGCCCGGTTACCTACTGTTCTATCTAAAAACAAAATAAACTTGAAGTTATTTCTTACATCAAAAATCTTTGCATTTTTTTCACACTTTACAATTCCATCTCAAAAATATCTGTCAATTTTATAGTTGTATTTTCTTTATCTAAATATTCTTTTAGATATAATGATTAGAACATATTTTCAAAAACTCAAAGTAACTTTCAATTAAATGAATTATTAACGGATATCTACAGAAAAAACGTCATGAGATTCTAATGTTATATATAACCTATGTATTATTAATTTATTTTAATAGCGGGGAAATTTGGAAAAAAAAGTCCGTAATCCACAAATATCTAAAGTTAAATTATGTAACTGTATAGATTTATGGTGGTAAATCTATTTTTGAAAGTATTTGTGAAAGTTAGAAATGCCTTCACAAGCGAAATATGCCACTTTAATCCATTAGATGATGACAGTTTGGCAATATATTTTCCCTTTATCGTCTAGCGTGTCATTTATTTTCCTTCCAGACCAAATTTTGCGGAAGATTTTGGGAGGAAACTTTTCTTTACTTGTGTTTGAAATACTTGTTCATTTCTCGATTTTTTTAAATTAAAATAGTGTTGAGTCAATTAGTGATTATGAAATTTTTTTCGGAAGAGTTGTTTGATTAATATTACTAGTCCATGTTACAAATCATTAATGATTTCTTCTTCGGTCAGTATATTGAAATAAAAGGAATGAAGACATCGGAAGATGATATCGACGTCTAAAATTAGAAATTCATGTTCCGTTGAACATTTATATTGTTCAAATTTACCACAATCTTCATAATTTTAGTTCAAAACTCAATTCAACAAGTAAAGGAACTAGTTAAAAAATGTGAACAAATAATTATTTAATGCCATAATCGAAATTAAATTAAAATGTAAAATATATTATTTTCCATTTAATGTTTAAATTTTTTTATTATTATTTACAAAATAAATATTACTTGATGACCTTAGTGAAAAAAACTTTTAAGTGTTACTTTTGAAATTTTTTTTTTGCTTTTCTAGTGTGAAATTGCAGGTTTTAATGGATGAAGATACTAGGTCAGTGTTTCCCAAACTTATGACTTTTGTGCATTCTTTCTATATAACGCTGTGTAACTCTATTAAAAAATAAATGTATTTTTTTAAAAAAAATGTTTATTTTTCTTTTTGGTTACAAATTCTTGTTAATAAGTTTATTTGCATCTATGAGAAGGATGATTGTTTTTGCTGTGATAAAAAAATTGCGCAAAAATAAAAAATCACAACTGGCTGTTGACACCACTAATTATTGAATGTTGACTCTGGAAAAATATTTAGCTAATAGAAAAATACGTAATCGTAAATTTTCGTAGCTAGCTTTGTTTTTAAATAAAATATTTTGAAATTTTTGTTTGTTGCAAGATATTTTGCATAAGAACGCGCACCCCCGTTAAACTGTTCCCGTACCCCTGGGGGTACGCGTACCAGACTTTGGGAAACACTGTACTAGGTTATCATATTTGGGTCTTTGTATTGGAAGACGATTTCAAGAGTTTTTGGCAAAAGACTGTTGATTATAGCCTTAGAAAGGCTTTTTTTTTTACAAAACATTAAGAAGCCAAAATGCTTTACCCAATATTAAGTACACAATACACAAATTAAAGTTTTGAAATTATTTACACTAGAAAACTTAAAGAAATATTTGTAATTGCATTTTGAAAGTATTATAATAAATATTTTATGCTTTTTTAAAGTGAAACAAGTAACTGATCTTTTGCATTTACAATCATGTCACTATGTTTTCTGATTTGGAGTTATTCAATATTGATTTACAACTGAGTAATACAAAATGGGCCATTTATCATTTAAAGGAACATCTGGTCTTAATTATTTAGTTGTTTATCACCTCGTTGTCAACTAAAGGAGATTCAGAGTAATCAAGCTAACTAGTAAAAGTGTTTGCAGCTTAAATACTTTATTAGTTAACTGAAGTGGCGTTAAATAAAAGTACTTTAGGAAAAAAGAATACACGAGGAAATTCTTTTTTAAGCTATAAAAGTTCGATGTAATTAAAATGGTTACAAATAAAGTGATTGAAAATGTCGCTGGAAAGGAAATTGTTCGTAGAAAAAGTTGGACAAAATTAGGCCCTATGGTTGTTTCTTTTTTTCTTTCCTAAGCAGCTATTGATTAGAGTTGGTGGACTCAAAATTAAATTTTATCTATTCCATTTAATCAAAAAATTGGTGTCGACAAACAAATAGCTTAGACTATCTATTATTTATCTTAAAATGACAGCGTCTTTCTGCTATTAGTTTTATGTGATTTCTGATAGATGGTTGCATTTAATCTAGTCAAAAGTGCCTGGTCCCAGTTTAATCAGCGTAACTGGTTTTGTTAAACACTCCTCTAATAGATTTTTTTTATGTTGTTCCTATTCAAGAAGCTACAGCAGAATAAAATTTTATTTAAAGTTCAAGTAATTAAATCACACTGTCTCGATATTTAATGCAGATGTTCTTTTGTCTTTTGAGTTATTTTTTAAATTAAGGCATGATTAAAATTGAATTTTTAAGTAGAATAATATAATAATCTTTTTAACTGATTTTTTTATGTCAAAGAAATGTGGAGATATATTTTTTTTACATCAGGAGGTTTTTTCTATGCCATAAGTGTTGTTTTAATCTTTATTAAAAGTCAAATAGAAACTGGTATAATAGAAAAAGACATAAACGTTTATAAATATTGTAAATAGAGCTATTGTCTACTAAATGCATATTTGATACAATATTTGCTATAAAAACTTTGCTACATAAAAGTTTAAGAGATAAAAGTTTCGTTAAATTAAAAATAATAGCTTTTAGGAACGAAGCTGTTTTTTTTCCTTGAATGAAAACATAATACCCTTCTTTCTTTTTGCGTAATTCAGCTTCCTTTGATTTTAATTATTTTTAATTTGTAAAATGAATTCCTTTTCATGGGTTTTCAAAAAAGAAAAGCTCGATTTTTCTAATTCACACAAAGGAAAAAATATAATGACTTTGTTGCTTTCAGATGCAAATTTTAATATTTGTTAAATAGAAGAATGTGTAATATTTTCCTGCCGTCTTTTAATACACATTAACTTTTTACAAAAACCTTTTGTTGGAAATTAATTTAAACTGAAAATCACGAGGAAAATTTATTTTAATATCTATTAATGAAAGACTTTTTTGAATTAACTCGATAGGGTATTTTTTTAATAATAATTTTAAAAAAATGAGTCGTAAGTTTTAAAAGTGAAGTAAGGTCATTTGTTTCTTATATTTCTTTCTTATGATTTTAATAATAATTGTTGCGTTTTGATTGTTTATGAAATTACAATATCAAAAACATAATCTAAATTGATTAAACTTACCCAATATTTTTAAATATATTAAAACACTAACTATTAAAAGCCTTACACTTATGCCGCTTTCCAAACGGACTTATTCCACTTTCGAAAATAATGGCACAAATTGCTTAAGGATGTAATGGGAAAAACTAATTAATGAACTTTTGAGGTTTATAGTTTTAATTAAGGTTCAGAAGAGGAAAAAAAATTATAATCTTTACTTTAGTGTCCCGAACAAAAAAATTTTTTTTTAATAAATGAGAATTAACATATTTTTTATCAAGGTTGAATAAAATAAAATTAAACTAGATTTTAAACATTGTTTGATTGACTACGAGTCAAAATTTATTCACAAGGAACGAAAAAAAATATTTTCAGTAAAATAAACATGGAATGCACCAACGAGTTATGTTTATCTCATTAATTTTCATTGACTGGTAAAAAGAAAATATGAAAATTCACTAAGGCTGTTTTTCGAATATCAGATGAAATAATGATTTTTGTGAATAATAGGTTACTTTCATAACTGCAGTGGGTTTGCCGTCGCAACTATCTCATTAATTTTCATTGACTGGTAAAAAGAAAAAGATTATGAAAATTCACTAAGGCTGTTTTTCGAATATCAGATGAAATAATGCTTTTTGCGAATAATAGGTTACTTTCATAACTGCCGTGGATTCGCCGCCACCGATATTCATGACTGTTAAGTTTAGCTTATCTTTTGCCTCCAGCACATTCCAGGCTAAATCTGAAAATGGTGCAAAATGTCAATATGTGGGAAAAGCTACAGTTTGTGAAATTGAAAAGTATTCATGATCCAATTTTTTTGGAGTAATTAAAAAATGAACCATGGTAGCACTGGGGATAGACCTATGCTTGAATCCTAGAGTTGGTTGGCCGATATAATTTTGACACTGTCTCACCGAAATATCATTTGATTTATATTTTGTTTTTATGCTTTAGATAATGTACCAAGCGGAAAGGTTCTTTTCGGTGGGAGACGTATGAAACAGTCCTTAATACTTTAAAAATTTATTATCAGAATCTTTTTGAAAATATAACTATTTCTAGAACTCAATTGAGGCTCAAATAACAGCTTTATACATAAAACGCAGGTTTCAAAGTAGGAGACGGTTTAGTGAATTTACCAGGGACTCGCAGATTAGAATACTATTGCAGTCACAAGACAAATACTAGTCTTTCGAGGTACATTCCTATTTATATAAGTTTGGTGACAGAACTCTAGAACTTTCGACATAATTCTAGTAAGGTACGTACTTTATTTACGTCGTACTCGAGCAGCACATTGGGCTATTGGCGACTGTCTGAGAAACATCCCTGAGGATGATCCGAAGACTTGCCATCACAATTGTGATACTCTGCAGAGGAGATGGCTCCCCTAATTTGGTAGCCCGACTACCTGCTCGTGAAGTCGAGCAGTTTACGATAGAACAGTTTAACGAGGACCGATATTGCGCACCCTCGGTCTCTACGCAGTCTGAACAAAGCTTGACTTCGGTGTTCTACTGGGAACCGTGTCTTTACGACCAGTCCACTGAGGATGAATAAATAGCTTGAACTCAAAGTTTCCAGAACTATCATTTTGCTGCCAAAATGGTCACCAAGTTGGTAGAAAATGGAGTTGGCCAAATCGAGTCTTCTATAAGAAATACATTAAGCCTTTATTTCCCCCGCAAATTACGTTGGAATTACGCAACTTTCTTGTTAATGTTTTAATTAAACTGTTTATTTAGGGTCTGTCTGACACATTTAACCTCATAACAAACGAATATTTAAGAAATTATACACGCATTTATAAATTTGTAACAATAAGCAAGTAAGTTTGATACAGATAGTAAAACGTACTACAATGAGACGTATGATTTAGTATTTAGTATGATTTTGTTTTATATTATGAATCAAAAGATCATTCCACGCAATTCTTGCTTAAATTTTTTTCTCCATTTTTTGATTTCAGGAAGAATGTTTTATAAAATTTTTTCATACATATTAAGTTCTTAGAAAATGCAAAATTTAAAAAACTAAGCGATGAGTATTTCCGAAAATTTAAATTTGAGAAACATGATAACTAGAAAAACAAGAATTAATTAAAATGATAATGAATAAATAAAATAATCGTTTGCCAGGGAAAAAGTTAGAGATGTTTTTAAAGAGGTAAAAAAAGGTTTCAGAATGAAGGTTTAGCCCCGGGATGACTAAGTTTCATGATGTTCTCATGCATATTAAAAATATTAATAAAAAGAACGAGATGATATAATGAAAATTTAATTTTCGGAATTACAATTTGATTCGGAATTACAAATGTATTAGAATATTGAAAGGGATAAATTTTTCAAAAGACTATTTAAAAACTTTATGCAAGCTTTAACTTTTAGTTTAAAATGACAGTTCCATAAAAAAAAAACTTTAGTACACCAAGCAGTTCAAACGAATTTTTTATTTTGATTCAGTTTTATATATCACACAAAAAAAACCCAAACAAAAAAAACAAAAAAATTTTAAGGAATAGAAAAATAAAAATATTTTATTCTAAATGAATTCAAATACTGATAAAATGTCTGTTAGCATACATTATATTTAATACGTATGTATGTAAACGCAAACTGTATATTTTACAAAATACGTTAAAAAAATTTACACGGGCCAACATTTTTTTATTTAGTTAAAAGGCTTAAAAATAAACGATTTATAATATTTTTGTAGCCAAAGAAGCATATGATAATGAAGACAAATATTCGTTGCTTCAAAAAAATTTAGATGTTTAATGAATGTTAGCAAGGAAATGCAATTCAAAAATTAATAAAAAGCAATACTTTAGATCAATAAAAGAGTCTCTTTTATTGATCTAAAGTACTTTTGAGAGAGACTTTTTTGTTATTTAAAAAAGTACTGATAAAATAAAAATGCATGAAATTAATAGTATGGGTTGATGCATTTCTTAAGACGTGTAAAATAATATATGATGGCTAAATAACATCTATCAAAAAGAAAAAAAAAGGAAAGAAAGTGAGCAAATTTTTTTTTGCTGATGTTATCAAATTGCTGCAGTTCCTTTTTTTTTCCATGGAGATATACGATACCTTCTAAAATATTGATTATGTCTATTTATTATCATTATGGTGAGGAATTTAGTAATTTTAAAATTGCAGCGAATTGCAATGAAAGCACAAGCATATTTTATTCCAACAATAATTTATGGTTTTTAAAGACTTATTTTATGCACTGATTATATAGCAATTTTTTCTTCTCCGGGTGTAAGTGTTTCTCTCAAAATACTTTGAGGAAAAGGATAAAAACAGAAAAAAATTGTTAGGAATTGGACGAATTGGAAGAAAATATAAATGAACTGTAAAATATTAGTATTAATTTTGTTCTTCAGAGATGATTTTTATAAGAATAGTTACAAAGTTTTACGAATGTAATTTATATAGTAACAAAAAATTAAACGTCTTACATATCTATTTTTTTAAGAATATTAAATTATTTATTTTAGTTTTGCATAGAATATTAAACAGTATATATAATTTTTTAAGATTTAGTTTTGGTATTGGTTTAAAGGTATTTTATTATAAAAACCAGCTTGGTATTTGTAATAGTAAATTCAATACATGATTTGTAGTAGCGATTATGATTAGTGCGTAATTAGTTGATTTCATTACATTAATATGTATAACAGCTCCTTCTGTAATTATAAAATTAAATTATAGTACACTCCTTTACGTTAAATATAGAAAAAAAGTAGATTTTTTTATTTCTTAAAAGAAAAAAATTTAATTTATTGCTCTTTTAAATTGTGTCTTTTTCAGCATTTAATTATTTAAAAATTACACATTAAATAAGTCGGAAATTAATACAATTAAAATTATATTACAATTATAAATTGTTTAAATGTTTTTTTCAATGCTTGATAACTGTTCTTTGAAAAGAGACCTTTACGGTTTTACCCATGGTTTGAATAAAACCATGAAGGATGATTTTTTTCTTTGCTATTTTTTCTACTGTAAGTAGAAAAATTTACCATATCGGTACAGAGAAAAAAATATTCTGGCAAAATTATCACACGGTATGGTAGGGAAAATTCTGGCGAAAAAAACAAACAAGCATTTTAATAATAGAAATCAAAATGTACGGCATTTAAATCATTCATTTACTAATTTTTCCCTTCATATGGTAACGTCTTATTGAAAATTCTATTTATCGGAATTATCGTTCCTATTACTACACACACACTTACTAAAAATACAAAACTAAAATGTAAATTTAACCGAATTAAATGTTTTTATGTCATGCTTTAATGTATTATATTTTACATTAGATAATCATAAAACCGTATTTTATTCTTACCAAATCCATTACAATTAGTCGTACCAAAATTATTACCAAGCTTTTTGGTATTTCTAAAAAGTTAGAAAAATGGTAAATTGTGCCATATTTTGGTAGCTTTGATCATATTTCTTTTCATTTTGCTTTTTATAACTGAGATATATTACCTTAAAATACCTGTTGCCAAACTTAAGATATTAAGAAAGAGTTAAAAAATCATAACGAGAAGAAAAGTGGGGAAAACGGTTTATATCTATTTTTCACAATAATGACCATTGGATCGCGATCTGCTGAAGTTTGAGAATTACTAAGCGTTTTTACATATAAATAACGTTAAATATCGGTTTTTCAGTGAGTTATTATACTTTGAAGATGGATCTTATTGAGAATTTTTTTTTCTTCCTCTCACAAAATCGTTCTTTCTCTGAATCTACCTTATCAATGGATAGAAGCCCTTTTTCCTCATATATCATATAAACTTTTTAATTATTTGTTTCGTTTTCGATAATTTTTAATGAAATTACATAGGTTTCCCCATACTACTATAGATGTAGATGCCATAGATCAGTGATTCCCTATCAATGTTACATGAAGAGCTTACATATAACACTAAAAAAATTCTTAAAGAAAAACAAGTACCTGAATTGTAATTACAGAAGATAATACAAAACTGAATTTGTCCACTATTCGTTAATTAAACTAATTAAATTTCTTCATTACTCAGCTGTTTTAAATTAATGTAAGGAAAATTAAAGAAAATTGTAATTTCTTTCTTTTTTTCTGGTATTGCTGAAACTGTTCAGGAAGGAATAAGTTTTCGTATTAAATAATTTAATTGTAACATTGCAAGTGGCAGATGTGGATGACAAAGGATTATAAATATGTGAAAGCAAATATTACAGAGGTCAAAAATTTATAACAATAGCCTATTTTGTTTGAAACAGTTCCACACATCAACGGTTTTTAAAAATATACAATTTATTGTAATTTTGTGGATTTCAAGATAATTGTTTTCATAAATTTAAGGTTATACTGTATTCACTGAAATGCACAATACTCGAAACTTATATACATTTGAAGTGCAACTCTGCAGTATTTTCCCGTAAAATGTAACAAAATATATTGGTTTCTTCAGCTGTTTATTGAAATATTACTTAATGTTAAATCACACGTGAACGTATATGATGTTAAATTTCAAAGAAATAGAAAATACATAATGACTAGTAAATTACACAATGACGACTTAATTACATATATAAATATTTGATGTATCAAGTAAGTTATTTTAAAACTAGCAGCCATCGGCAACCAACAAGATCACCTCTAAAAATTATCCTGCACAACATATTAATTTTTATAGTTACCAAGCCGAAAGCACAACACAACACAATTTAAATTCTTCAATCCCTCCCCCAATCTTAACTTCGTAACTAGTTTTAAACAATATATTAACCAACTTTTTTTTCCCACTGCGTTTTTCTTGCACTGAGGTACTTTGATTATAATTTCAACTATTTTTAAGATATACCCATGATATAACCAAAGCTCTTCTTGCATTGAAATTTAGCAATAATTTAATATCTATTTGGGAACCATAAATCACTCAACCACCGGAAGTGTGATTTTGGGGGATTTCAGCATAGTCAGCAGCAGAAGTATTAGAATTATTTCCATCTCTGTCGTGAGATATGATAAACACTTCCCAATGCTTCATTTCGTGCTGTACTACTTCCTCGCGCACCGCATTTTTCGAGTAAAAAAAAAGGAAGTTCTGTCATCAGTAATATGTGTGACAGAATGTGGTACCATAGCACCATTTATGTCTAAAATTTCTAAAGCTATTTTAGAAAGGATTAAAAATAAATCTAAACAGTTACTTCATAACTAAATTTTTATTTCTTTGAAAATACAAAATTATTCTTAATACTTCACGTATAACTAACTATTGAACACTACTTAAATTATTAATTTAGATAACCTAACAAAAGAAACTGCACATTATGGTTTTGCCAATCGATATAGAAATTACCGAATTGATGGTACCACATAATAGAAATATTTATATAGATTACTCAAAGTTTCAGCTATTAGCTAATTTATTTAATGTAATAAAGCTTCATTTTTTATACTTGCGTTTTTTTAATAAAAAAATATCAATTTGATTTGCAGAATATGATTTGCAGCATAAAAGCAGACCAGTTTACGAGAATAAAATACGCAAAACTTCTTCAGAACCATGAATGTTTCTTTCGTGCTAAACTTATCAACAGAGCATCAAAATTCATTGAAAACAGAATAATATTTTAAAACATATTTTAAACTAATATTAAATGCCACTTAATTAAATAAACCTTTTTTTGTAAGAACCCGAAAGTGATAGTGCCAGATAGAATATAATTATTACATCATTATTCACCAAGTCCCATTATTTTATTTCACTCCCTGCTCTCAATTAACACTTTTCATTTCTATCAAAGATAGCAATTAAGGCACTTCTACTTAAAGTGTTCCATGTGAATATCAACATCGGTTTTTAAGTTTATACTTATTACGGAAAAAATATTACAAGAGAAAAATTATTTTACGAAACAAATAATGCGTTTTATTTTCTTTGTACATTTTTCTAAATCTGAGTAAACCAATGAGTCTAATGAAAGTTGTTTAGGAAATAAGTTGTATTAGTATTATTTAGTTTGTATTTCGCAAATATTCGCTACATAATTTACCCACATTAAGGCATGATTTAATTTCCTTACAGTAAGAATAGAAAAAAATGAATATTATTATTTACTATGCTAATTCATTTAGCAAATCGTTTAAGCAAATGAGACTTGTATTAATTTTGTTTTCCCAATTTACCATGGAAACAAAACCTTATTAAGGCCTTGCTGTTTTATGTTCACGTATTTGGAAAAATAACAGCTTTGTTTGGGTGCTATGATTATTAATGAACATAAACAATTTCAGTTTTTTTTTAAAATCAACGTTAAATTTCATGAATATTTTTTTTTATTGTTGCTCAGTAAAATAATGATTTAATTTTCATTAGTAAACACTATCTTTTTCTCTTTATTCTTCTTATTTAAATGTGAAAAATGTTTGAATATTTTTTGAGCAGATAAAAAGTGAAGTGATAGACCTACGTTTTGAGTTATTGATTCTTCTGCATGAACAAAAGTGTAAAAGGTGAAAATTCTAAAAACTAGTTTTATCCCATTTGTTTAAAATAATTCAAAATAAAAATTCAAGGTAATAAAAGATACATGCAGTATTGTGAAAGGTATTTAATTAAAACACAAGTTGAAAATTTTAAGAATTTTTAGATTTAAGTTGAAAGATTTTAAGGGAATCCAGTTCTTAGACAAACTAAAAAAATATTTTTAAATATCCTGAAGCTGTGTACTTTCCTTCAGCGGAAGAAATCGTTATTTAAACTCAGAAACAAATTAGTTTGGCCTGAGTTAGAGAGCAGAGGAATTCATTATTAACTTGCCTTTACAGCAACAAGTAAAAATCTAACTTCTAGGAATGTAATTACAAGCGCCAAAAAAGTTATCGCTTCTATATTTCGAATTACAGTTAAATTAGATGGATTTTTAAGCCAAAGTAGAATTTAATAAGTATTAGAGTTTGAACTACTTCATATTGAGTTTAATATGGTACTCCCGACAAATAATGGTGGTTTAGAAAAGTATTTAAAAATAAATAAATTTAATAAAAGTAATTAATAAAGTAATTTTTCAGTTAAGTATAGGTAATTACTACTGAATCAGGTCTATGAATACCTAAATAAAACATTCAATAATAAGTTCTGTGCATTTTAAGGTATCAAAAATATCAAAAATTCATTGAACTGCTGTAACTATATCTTATCATCTCTAATGAATAATACAAGTAACATTGCATAAATAATTTCTGAACTGAAGTGGTAAGATATAACTTGATTAAAAATTTCATGCGCTTCAAAAATAAACAAATTGGAGATAATAGTCCATATATGTATAGTATTATATGTTTCAGACTCTCAAAAATATGTGCCTTGTCAAATCTTGAAATTGGGTGCCTAATTTTGAGCGCTTAAAATATGTCGACTTCATTTCCAATTTGCATATGTCTGAAGCGAATGAAGTTTTCAATCAGAAAATTCAAGGAACAGTTGAACAATACAAATGAAGGAGAAAAGTCTATACTATGACATAACAAGATTATTTTAGAACACAGACAAGAGTGAGTGAGTTAAAAAAATGACTTTTCCTGGTTGTGTCTCATCTACGATATTCATCAGATGTTGCTGCGTTAGATTACTCTTTGATTCGCTCTTTTTTGGAAAGAGAAAAATTCGCCAAGCAGATTTAAAAATTTGAATCTGAGTAGCTAGAGGTTTTTTTTCAAGGAATTGGTTTGTCAGACAAAAACGTACAAATGCTGTCCAAGTAACTGAACTGTGCATCATGTCAAAGATTGAACCATTCTTTTTAAAACAGTCACTTTTTAATTTAAAAAGGGCGATGCTATGTTTATACACGCCATAAATAGTTTCAATTTTAATGGCAGAGTACAACTTTGTACCACAACCGTATTCTTAAATACTAGTTGAAGTAATTCATGTTCTTATATTTTCGTTATTATTTAAAAAAAATACATATTTTTTACTCTTTTATTAAATAAACTTATTATATGGTTTCATTTTATATTTTTTTAATGATGTTCTTTATGTTCGTCTGAAAATGACATAAATATGTTACGTAAGTATAAACTTCGTTCATAAGTTGCAGTTTCTGTCATATTGATTGATAGAACAAATTCTAATATAGTTAGTTTATCACGTGCAAATTTTTTTTAAACTTTATTCCAAAAAAGTAAATAATGATGTCTGCAACATAGATTGAAAATAGTACCCAAACAACATTTACCAACTTGTTTTGAAATATAATGTTTTATGCAAAAAGATGGATTTTTCTGTGATTTGTGTAATTGATTTTAATGTAAAAAATGGCATTTTTTCTAAACTATATTCGTTAAGGACAAATAAATATTTATAAAACGTAACTAAATTTAGTATTTATTGTCATGTAGAGAGAAATTGGTTCAAAGATCTGAGTTAATTTTTTTTAATACCTCCCCAATTCATGCCCATTCTAACTTAATTTTTTTTGTGTGGATAAAACTTGAAGTTATTCGGATTTAATTGAATTACTGCTTAGTTGAACTGTTTTCTTATTAATTGGTATAGTGAATTTTATATATTCCCTATACGTATGTATATATAATTTTATTATTATAGTTATAGTTTTAATGGAAAAATATGTAAATAAATATAGACACGAAATTTTTTTTGAATCAATAATTTCTTTATGTATCATGCACATAAAGTCATTTTGTTTTAAACTTACCATAATTTATATTGAATTTAATAATGTCTGACGTATTTCAGTCGGAAAAATGAAGCAAAATTGAATTAAGGTTAACGAATAACTTCACTTGTGAGCGCATGGGCAGATATTATGGTTTTATTGAATGATTTTCTCCTCACAATTTGTTTCTTTTCTTGTCTGGTTTTTTGATGAGTTATAGTTTTCTGAATCTTCTTACCTCTCAAACTATTCAAAAAGCAAAATTTATTTTGAAGAGTAGCAAAAATAAACTGCCTAATACTTTCCTTGGAATTTTATCTTTATAAGAAATGTTTGGAAAATGATATATAGTTAAAAAAAATAAACTATATAATTGAATTAAATAACTTTATATTTATAGCTTTATATATATAATTATATATTTTCTTTATTAATATTTTTGCTGGTTTCTTTTACTTAATATTTACAAAAAAATAAGTTCTAGTTACTCATTATTACTTTTGTCTCAGTTAATTTTAACTCAATTTCCTTTCTTTATTTATCCCTTCTTAGATACGCGAATTTTAAACAATTAATATATTGTTATAAGAATATTATCATTACAACAAAATATGTTGCGACATTTTGTGTACATTTCTTAACTTTTTATATTGAAGTGTAAAAAAATCATTAACTAAACTGCTGTTTGTAGAAAATGCAACACCATGAAGGAATCATCAGAATCAAATGAAATATTATTTTAATAATGGATATAGGATATTATGCAAATTAATAAAGTTTCAGAGCCATCGCGCGTGCGTGGCGCGCGCAGCGCCCTCTGAATTGATGCTGAAAGCGTATAAATAAAGTGCTGTAGCGGGACGTTGAAAATAGTCTATGATTATTTGTTAGTGGCAAACGTTTAGTGAGACCTGAGTATGCCTCCACGACGGAAGAATAAGAAATTCAAGCAACTTACGGAGTTTGAACGAGGGAGGATAATCGGCCTTCGAGAAGGAGGATTTTCCTATCGCGCAATAGCAGCTCGTATGCAGCGGAACAGTTCCACAGTGATGCGAGTTTGGAAGCAGTGGACCGACGAGCACCGAACAACTCGAAAAACAGGCACTGGACGACAGAAGGTGACGTCAGAGCGCGATGATCGACACCTGCTCCGCATGGCGGTGAATGATCGCACAGCTTCCTCCAGGCAGCTGGCAGCACATTGGTCTACTGCTACAGGTGTACAATTGTCGGCTTCGTCAATTCGTCGTCGTCTGCTGCGCCGTGGATTGCGTGCAAGGGTGCCATTATACAGGATTCCCCTCACGGCGGATCATCGACGGCTGCGTCGGCAGTGGGCTCTTGAGCACAGAGACTGGCGAGCTGATTGGCACCAAGTTGTCTTTTCAGATGAATCACGCTTCAATTTGTGGACCCATGATGGCCGTGTTCGTGTTAGACGTTATGCCGGTCAACGCTGCCTTCCTGAGTGTATTATTGAACGACATAGTGGTCGAACACCCGGAGTTATGGTCTGGGGTGCGATTTCGTATCATGGACGATCCAATTTGATACGAATTGAGGGTAATCTCAATAGCAACAGATACGTCCGTGAAGTGCTACAGCCCGAAGTCGTTCCTTTCCTTCAAGGCATCCCTGGAGCTATCTTTCAGCAGGATAATGCACGCCCACATGTTGCGCGGACTGTTAGAGACTTCTGTTCAGCACAACGCATGCAACTTCTTCCTTGGCCTGCTTATTCGCCGGATATGTCGCCTATTGAGCACGTGTGGGATATGGTTGGTCGGCGTCTCACTCGTGATCCGCGTCCTGCAGTTTCCAAAGACGAACTTTGGTTGCGCATACAAGCGATATGGAATTCTCTTCCTCAAGCAGATATTCAACATCTGTTTGACTCCATGCCACGTCGTATAGCAGCACTTATTGCAGCGCGTGGTGGCTGCACCAAATACTGATTTCGGACGCTTAATTTGTTTCTTTTGTTTTGAAAATTCCATCATTTATTTGTATCAGTACAAGTCGTTTCTGCATTAAATTTCATTTGATTCTGATGATTCTTTCATGGTGTTGCATTTTCTACAAACTGCAGTTTATTTGATTCTAGGAACTTTCATCGTCTTGGACGTGATCCAAACTATTACAAAATAAAAGCTAAGATTGAGGGGATTTAATTTAAGACTATTAGGCAATGCCAACTTTCATCTATCAAAGTCCGGAGGTCACCAATGAGGGGATTTAATCTTGGAGTATGTCAACCTTCTTCTATCAAAAGGTACCTCAAGATAGAATCAAGTTAACATTGTCTAATAGCCTTAAATTAAATCCCCTCAATGGTGACCTGGACGGGATATAAACTTGCCAACATTGAGGGACAGTCCACACTAAAACAGTTGATTTGGTGAAAAATATACAGCTCAAAGAAATAAAAAAAAATCCGGTGAAGGAAATGAAGTCTATGAAGCTATGAATGCTATGAAGAAAAAAAATATATATAATGAGCAAAAATTGGTATAAATAAATAAACAGCATGAATCAAATAGTGGTAATCGTTCATCAAATTCTATCACAGATAAAATTCTGGAAGGGGAGTAATGTGGCGTAACTACCACTATAAATATTAAATACCAAATCA
Source organism: Parasteatoda tepidariorum (assembly GCF_043381705.1). Classification (NCBI taxonomy): domain Eukaryota; kingdom Metazoa; phylum Arthropoda; class Arachnida; order Araneae; family Theridiidae; genus Parasteatoda; species Parasteatoda tepidariorum. Next base: position 48,197,409 of record NC_092210.1, on the reverse strand, counting down.
CTAGTATATAAGACATGTTAACTTGATTCTATATTGAGGTACTTTTTGATAGATGAAGGTTGACATAGTTTTATATACTTGTGAATTCAATATTTATAGTGGTAGTTACGCCACAAGCTCAGCACCATTTTGCAATGTAAGTATAGAATTCATGATTAAAAGGATAAACAAGTAAAACCTCTGTAATTAGTTGTCTCAACAGTACCATCCGCATCAGCAAAAGAAAACACAAACTTTCAAAAAGCACACTGTTTCCAATTTTTTTAAGAAAAGATTTTTTTCGTAGTTTCTGAAGTGCTTATAAATATCTTTCAACTTGGGATGTTAAAATAGTTTAAAATACTAATTGGACATATATCATGAAATAACACAAATAAACGAACTTCACACAATCCAACTTATGAGGATTTCCTATTTTGGAGGTAGGAAATATAATTTATTCAACAGAGAAAAATGTTTCCCATTCAAAACGAAGAACTTTATTTGCAAATATGTACCAGAAATAGGTTACTTATCTGAATAAAAACTAGGTAATACTCTGATCTGGATAATACCCTGATTTTTTCAGGCGGAGGAAGAAAAAGATTTCACTTGGTTGTTTCTTTGAGTGTGATGATTTCATATTTGGAAATAAAACTAGTAAGGTTTCAAAATAAATCTCATAAGCCTTTAGCCAAGTTTTTGCCATGTAGGCTTAGATACGCAAAGCTTTTAGTTTTCTTTAATGACAATACACGTAATATATAAAATGAAAAGAAACTTTTTTAAGAAAAAGGATAATTAAACACACGAATGTACCTTAAACAAATGTATGTTAAGAAAGTAAAATTTTCGAAGCATTTTTCGTATGAACAGGAAAAAATATATGTAGGCAGATATATAGAGTGCAACATTTTTTATTTTTTACCAAAATGTTTTTAGACCGGATAATTTCAATCTAATTTTTTTTTCAATTGAGAACTAATTAAAAGAAAATTTCCCAAATTCCAAAGATAAAAAGTCTGAATTCAAAAATTTATGCTATCAAACTGGATTCGAAGGCTAAGCTTTCGATCTAGAAGCTGTCAGAGCTAACAAAGATATTCGCTATTTAGTTGTGTATAATATATTATTCCCGATATATAAGTCATAGATTCAGTGTTTTATTTTTAAATCATTTGTTATTAGAAAAAGTCAAATCCCTCGCTAAGACCGGATGCACATATTAACTTCGTGAAGAATTTAGGAATACTAGAATAGGAAGTACAGAAGTAAAAGCATAAAAGTACATTATGGCAGGTGGTGGAAATATTTGAATGCAATTCACATGGTTATGTAATTTCCATAATATTTTTAGGAGTTATTAGATCAATTCTGGAAATTAATTGCTATATCTTGCACATTTTGTAGAATTTGACAATTATCAAATTAATAATCCTCCCTTGCTGTACTTATATCACTAGATTAAATTCTATAAAAATATCAAATTTAAGCCTAATGAAATAATTAGAGCCCTTATTTAGTTATAGCCTATTTTCAGCCCTTAGTGTCCCTTTGATATATGTTTTGGTCTTTTAAATTACAATTCTGTAATTACAAGCAAAATATATTTTGGTATTTTTTAATTATGAAAACAGTCTAGTTACTAAAAAAGTCTGTTAAATTTTCAAAACTATATTTGTACTAAAATATAAGTTAAAAAAAATAGTTTGAAAAAAGGTTTTTCATTCGTATTCTAAAATTTAGCAATAATTGATTTTGTAAATTAAAGAAATTTCAATGATTCAAAACTGCTTCTCTTAGCTCTAAATAGTTTAAATTTTGAAAAATTATTGTTTGGAAAATTTTACCCTTAACACAAAAAAGTATACCGGTGTTTCAGGCTGTATTTCATAACCATGAATTATTAAACTGCTAAATATAGCATTTTTTACTTATTTTGACCTAAATGAATATAAAATAATGTAAAAAGTATGAAAAATATGTTTAATAAAAACTCTGAGTTAAAGAGTTGAAAATGTAGTTTCATCTAAATATGTGTGCTGGATAAAACAAAGCATCTAAATTTACAATAAAGCTAATACTGTAGCTGTCAGATAAGAAGTTTTTAATAAATTAGCAAAAGTTTTTAATAAATTAAAATTTTAAGATTAAGTTATTTAAATATATTTCCTTTTCTTATTTTACTTTAGCTGTCTATGGTGTTCATTATTACTACTTCGATAAAGAACTTAATATTTATTACTTACTTTAGAGTACGAAAATAACATTTTTAAGATTTAAGTATACTAAGACATTTCCTATTGCTGCTTTACTTAAGCACTTTGCTATGTTCATTACTATGACTTAAAAATAGAGTGTTTTTTTTATCAGTCTTTTATGAAAAACACATAATCTCAAAAAACATTCATTATCAATAATTATTGAGTGTTACTTTTAGAAATATGAAATATAGTGTTATTCAGAAATGTATAAAGGATAATATATAAGGACTTTTTTTGTCATTTCAATAAACAACAAAAAGTTTCTAATAAAAGTTAATTCTCAATTTTTAAAAAAAACTACTTAAAAAGGTTATGGTGCTCAAAAAAATTATAGTGCTGAATACTAATAAATCCCGTACATTTTAATAAAAACTAGTTTTATTTTTAATCTTAGGTGAAATAAGAAATGGTAGAAATCTTAAAAAGAAGGCTATTTTTAATCGATGTTTACATGAAAACTAGTTTTTGTCAGTTAAAAGGATTATTTCATGAAATAGAATTATTCAAATTGTTAAATATTGCTAATTTTAAACAAACAGAATTTTTTTTCTAACTTTTTGATAATTTTTTTCAAAACAAAGTATTTTCTCTACATTGTACTATATAACATTAATGAAATAGTCAGTCAGTAAAAGTTTTTTCTTTTATTGATGAAATCAATTTTAATAGGTTTTAAAACAGAATAAATGACTAGAATCGTTAATCTAGAATGAAAAGAAAGAATCTTAAAAACTTAAACTTTTTAGTGAATAAAAAACTAGAACATGCGACTTTTGATTAGAAACTAATCGTATAAAACTTGTATAAACTGAAATTATCATTTGAAATTACATATTATGATAAAGAATTTATTTTAATAAATTTCATATTTTATCTCAGAAATCAATAGGATAAGAATGAAATTGCTCTGAGATTGTATGTAGTGATATAGTTAGATTAACGAATATGACTAATTTATTAAGAACACGCAAACGAGAAACAATCAGTTAATCGATTGATTGAATAATAAATGTTCCGAAAGTCCTAAGTAGAGCCATATATTACGAAAAGAAAGTTCTACTACATACCCCTTTATTTCCAAATTCATTGGAGGTCACCTTTTTCCATTCAGTATTGTTGACCATTCTTGTATTTTTTTCTCCACGGTTGAATTTATCGAATTCTACAGTGACGGGCAAAGCGGTGACAGTATCGTTTTTCCTCGTTCGAAATCGAACTTGTTGGTTTGCCACATGGAGAGACAGCATTTTTGAAAGATTTTCCCTTTTTACCCCGTAATTTACTCTGAGAATATATTGCGGGATAACTCCCGTGAAAGTAAAAGTGAGTTTACTTTACTTAAGCTCTGAATCTCGAAAGCTGCTACTTATTCAGCGCCTGAAGTTGTTTTGTCCTAAAGATACGGTCCCTCACGTTGTTAAAGGATTTGAAATAGATCTTTACCCTGTACACTGCCATCTGTTGGTACTGCAGGAAAGCAAATACACAGTAAAAAGTCAGATTTAGTTTACTCGTTTGATAAGCTAAAGTGAATGAAATATACTTTTAAATGTTTGTTGATCTAATTCCCTTAAATATAAATTTAAATTTTATATTCTTTTTCTTATGAATGCAATTCCAAAATTTATTTTAAAGTGTTCCTGAAACAGTATTTATAAAAATACTACAATATTACTCGATTTAAGCGTACTTTAAATATTTTGTAAGTTAAATAAGTTAGCATTTAGTACGATGGCAGAGAGTAATCTGACAATATATTTATAAAAACGATAAAAAATTTGAAACATACGGTTTAAAATATTTTTATTTAAAGTTAGTCGGTTCAAAATATAATTAAAATATTACATTTAATTTTTAAATATTTAAACATATTAACTTAAAACATATTGAAAATAGGTAAAAGTTTAATTCTTTGTTAACATGATTTATATTTAAATTTTATTACTAGGGTTTTTTATATTATTTAATCAGAATATTATCACAAGATGCGGGAAGCAATCTTTACAGTATTCTAAGTCTAAAACTTAATTTAACTAGGAAACTACAAGTTTAGTAACTTGGTTCAGCAAATATATTTGTCTTAAAATTAAATGTTGCGGACGTAAAATAGCCCAAAGGTAGAGTTCATTTGTCGTCTGGCTAACTGTGGGAGTTTTTTCTGATTTTCAACTTTATAACATGTTTATCTGAACATTTGATCTAGTTATTATGTGTACTAAGTACAATATGATTATAGTAATTTATGCAGTTCTATGCTAAAATAGGTGAATAAATGTATAAGAATCTAAGTTAAAGGTAATGGTACATATGATATTATGATTTTGCATCACAGAAATTAGTGGCACTATATTTTCTAACCTGAGATGAGTACAGTGAAAATATGTACTTTAATTATACATAAGGTGAATAAAAATATAGACTTTTTATTGTTCTGAGCTAAAAACTTTTTTTTATAAACAAGAGAGAAAAACTAGATAAAATAAGTTGAGGTTATCCAACCTTTTTCCTCATGAAATTTCAAGCTTGATATTACTCAGAATAAAGAAATTTTTTTTAATCAAATGTACAAATTCTTAATTTTTTTGTCTACATTTGCAAAATTCATCATCTATCAGCTATTAAGTATTAGTATCATAATATTGAGTTTAAATATGATATTTGTAAAAAAGCTGATTTAAAACAGTTTTAAAAAAATCTTTCATCTTGCTGCTAATTATTTAATTATTATGTAGGAAAAAATTGAAAAAACTTATTTCAAGGAAAGCATTTATGAATTCCAATACTTAATAATGAAATTTTTAGTAAATTATTAACTTAAATGTTCAGTAAGTAAATATAAAACATTTTTAGTATGTAAATATTAAAATTTAAGGTAATGAATTTTTAAATAAAACTTTTAATATGTAATATTAAAATTAAGTTGATAATTTTTTATTAAGTGTGTGTTTAGAAACGAATACTGTGCACTACAGATTTATAATAAGAGAATTGAATGTATAACCAAAATGAGTTTTTTCTTAAACCTGTTGTGAGTTTTCCTTGTTAATATTAAAAAACCGAATTTATATATATATAANAATGTGATTATATATATATATGGAAGGATAGGATACATTTGGAGGCACTTGAGGAAGGATACATTTATCAGGCATATTATGTTAGGAATTAGGTTTTAAATTTTTTTTTACGGTATCACCTATTTATTTTATGCTTCCTTTTTTGAAATTTGAGGTCATTAAAGTGATACCACATAAGAACTATTAAAGTAAAAGCGAAAGAATTTTCCATCAACCTTCAGTTAGAAATTTTTTCAAAGTAAAAACCATCATGCTGTCGGAACTATAAACTTTAGTGATCAAACAACTAAAAGAATGTATACTTTTCGAAGCATAAAAAAAAATCATAAGGTAAAATTGAGGGAAAAAGAAAATTGCCATCTGGTATACGAGAAAAATGGGAAGTAGCGAAGTAACGAAATACCTGCTTTCCTAAAATCATAAAAAAAGGGAATAAAAACAAGCTAGTTTAAATGCGTATATTTTTAGAGGTATTTTATTTCTTTATTAAAACTTGTTGAGATTTATTTATAATTAAACTTTTAATATTTCACTTTTAAAATTTTAAATGTAATTTACGATAAACTATTCTTTTTACTGTCCATTAACTTTTTTATTGAAAAATTTACTTCATTATATTTTACATTTTTAAATGCAAGCCGATACTGTAATATTGTAATTTAAAGTTATTTTATACGATAAACAAGAAAAAAAATGCAGTTTAATTAGGTTTGATCTTGCCTCTTTCAAATTTTTTTGTGTACCATAGGTTTTATCGATACAGCAAATACTTTTTAAAATTTCATTTCATTTAATATTTATATTTAAAAAAAATTATCTCCATTTTGGCCATTGTTAATAATTTGTAAAACATCTTTTTCATTTAAGAACATTTTGTAATCCAAAACTTTGATAATGAATTTTTAGATCAGTAGAACTAGTTTTAATAACTTGTATCGGTTGCTCTTTAACCAAATTGTTATAAACATAACAAATTAATTATTAAAAATTTGTAAATTAATGTTTATCATGAAAATGGACGGATAAAGAAATGGCATCACTTGGTATCAAAACTTGATATCAATTATTACTTTGTTATATGTGGAATGACAAAAGGCTTTTTGGTAATTTGAGTTATTCATGGCAGTTTGAAAATACTTCCAAGCTAATTAAAAACATTTACCAAAGAAATTGCGCGTCAAAACAATTTTTGCATTACAAACAAACAAAGTAAATATACTTATTTTATATATTTAATTCAAGTTTAACAGTAAATATGTGGGATTTCGCATCCTTCAAAAAGACAAACAATTTCTGTAAACAAAGCTTTTTGAACAACCAAAGAGTTTTACCTGATCAGTATATGTTATCGCAAGTGGATGAATTTGATCTATTTTAAAGTATGCCTCCACCGCTTTAAAACAAATTTTTAAAAGTGAAAATTATTATATATTTCACCTAGTCATTATATCTAGAATGTCTTTGTTTTAAGTATTCATCATTTCATATTTTAGGCGTTGTATGTAATTCCGGATTGTACATAGGCAATATAATGCTCAAAGAATAGTTATATCTTAACGCATTGCAGAAATGATTATTAGCTTCTTTCTTAATCAATCATGGGGGCATAAGCACTATAATTATTAATTAATGCAAATAAAATTGAAACTATTTTAGAAACATTCAGATGGACTTAACATACATAGTATATTTCACTTCATCATCTAAAATCTATAGAAATAATTTCGAGTAGTATAAATAATAATGGAATTTATTTTAGATAATCAAAAATAAGAATATCTGAGATAATCAAATTAAAGAATGTACAAAGTAAGAGTAATTAAGAAGCTATTTTGCTTTAAAAAATGTTATAATTTGAGGGCAGAAGTACCTATCGGAATGCATCGGAAAATGATAACACAATGGAAAAAATAATGACTATAAAACAATGACGAAAAATATAAAATGAAATATCGGAAAATGAATAAAAAATTATTTTCGAATCCTAGCTTAGCAAATACCTTGAGTAATATACAAAGCTACTATAAACAGAGTGATTATCGGACAATTTTTCCAGCATATGGCAGCTTGGTGAACACATCGTTAGAAAGAACACTATTATTGTAAAATTTGCATCTACGCTCCATTGTGCGCGCTTATGAACAATGTATCTTTTTGTGATCCGCATGCTAAAATGGAGTGCTATACAGATATGAAACGATGCTAGACAGATAGAGATTTTAGAGAGTGGTGAAAAGAACAAGATGTAACAAGCAAATAACTGTGCTTAATTCCTTTCTGTTGTGAGAGCGTGTCCATGTGAGCGTGAGAGCGTGTCCTAAACAACTCACATTTTTTACTTATGAGTTTCAGTTTAGTTTCATATCTATGAGTGAAAAGAGAATTAAAAATTATTTCTCACATCACTAGGATTTTATGCTGGCTTTAACCGTTTAATAATAATAAAATATTGGAATTTCAGTTTTGAACAGTGTCAGTCATGTAAACCATTGCTTTTTGTGTTTCGAGCAGAAATTACCTTTAAAGGAAAAGTTAATTTTCAATTGAAAATTAATATGAATCTCATTATTTATTAAATAGTTTCTGACAATCAATTAGCAATTCAAATGCTTTTTAAAATTACATCTACGATGTTTTAGACAAATTATAGTTTTCCTAATTGTTTACTATTACTTCCAATGCCCTGAAAGAATAAAATAATATTTACTTACGTATCTTTTCAATGGGCAATTTTGTTATGAAGCTGAACATTTTTTTAAAAGAAATTTCCATGTTGAAAATTTGCAATCAAAGGTACGTATGCAGATGCACTTACCTATAAGAGAAAAATTGTTATTCTAAAATGTATTAATTTTTATAAAATTTTAACTTAACATTAAACTTCTCAGACATTTTTATTCTTCGAAATCAAAGAAAAAATTTTAAGACCCTGCAAAAATAACATTTCTTGATTATTGCACTATTGATTCACCTCAATAATTTTATTTCAGACGGTGAAAATATTAAAGTAGAGTTTTGTGAAATATGCAAATGATAAATTATAAAATAAAAATAATTACTTCTTGACTACCAAACTACTGGTTTAACTGAATCATTTTATTTCAGAGGGTCAAAATATGAAAGTAGAGTTTTGAGAAATAGATGTGGTATTATAATTTATATGAAAATACAGATAAACTAGATAATCAGAAACATTGGATGACAAGAAATCATATTATTCATTTGAGCTATACACTTTGAAATATAATGTTACGCAAATTTGATACTGTCATAATGAAGCTTTAAATTCTACCATGTCTATTAGAATGCAGAGTCATAGAATTTTATATTTGATATACATTTAATTTAAGAAGTGCATTAATGTGATTCAAATTTACACTATATTCAAATAGCATCATCTCTGAAAGATTTTATAGTTCAATATGCTCCAAATTTATAAAAAGTGAAGTTATCAGAAAAGAAAGTCGAGCTCTACAAAATATTGGAAATGGTAGGAGAGGAAAAATTAAGGCGAGTTTTTAAACACTTATAAACTTATCCGAACGATTATTAGGTCTTATATAGAAGTTGAAGTGTCGTGTGTTCAAAATCATTGTAAATTAAAAGACAAACAAACGTTAAATGCAAAAATTTGGTACGCCTTTAAATATTATCATAATGGGAGTAATTATGTATATTTGATGATGGAAGATACCATTCAATGGTACAATAATTCGTTTCTTTACTTTTCTTTAAAAACAATATTTTTGATTAAAGTATTCAAGTAATAATATTTTAATCATACTTCAGCTGAGTTATTTTAAAAGGAAATATTTTGCCGCATTATGTAAAATTAGAAATGATTACATAATTGATAGCGTTTTACTTAATATGCACTATCCTTCAATATGTTAAGAGACATTTAAAAATTTTTTAAAATTTCTCAAGAAATGCTTAAATTGTGACTTTAGAGGTGCTTAGGTCAAGTAATTTTTAATACTTATCAATAATGTTTAAAAATTGTATAGGTTTTAGAGCCCAGAAATAAATTACGAACGAAAACAGGTATTTTTGAACACCCTATGATTTAAAATGCAGCAATATGCTTGTAACTTGTATCGATTACTTTGGCTGTTTATTTACAATAATTGCATAACATTTCGCAAACATAGAATATATATTTATGGAAATATGAATACTCTTATAAAAAAAAAACTGTTTTTTTTTTTAATGTTTTTTTTTGCTATACCTTTAAAAATTATCTATAAAAATAAAGCAAATTTGTGAAAGATTTTTAATTAATTGCAAAATTATTATTATTTTTAAATTGGAAAAAAAAATCGTTAAAAATTTACACAAGATATGAGTATTTAAAGTAATCCTTTCATCATGCACGGGAAAAGTTAAAAAATAAATTTTGTAATTTCGTAGTGAATCGTAATAAGTAATTAACAAAATGTCCAATTTAAATATCTTGAAAATGTAAAACAATTTTAGCAATTTTCTAATTTTGCAATTTAATTGCTAAAAATTTTATAAATTAAAAAAAGCTATTAACAATAAGGGGTTTTCCACAAGTTTTACTTTGTATCATAAGACCAAATTTAATAACAAATAATAATACTTCACAAAAATAGTCCGTCTTGATATATTGTGATTTATTCGTGGAAATAATTATCTACTGAAACTATTTATTCTTTATCTTATGCGACTAACTATTACAACTATTTTATGCGTATTTATATAATTATCTAGAGGAAGGCATTTACTTTTCAAGCTACATTTATTCGATCATGAAACTACTTACTGAATCTATTTACTTTTTTATGTAACTATTTAATGAAACATTGTGTTTTGCGTAACACGGAACTAGGACAGGAAACAAGAGTTTTATTTAAAGTCAAACAAAACACTGGGAGAAAAAGTTTCATTTAAAAGGCTTTTCGCGCATCTGAAAAAAGTTATCAGAAGTCATTTGTTTTGTAAGGATATGGACATGTTTTGATAAGAATTCTTTGGCGCTTTTCCAAAAACCAAAATGCTAGTTTCGGTTTTGAGGCTTTCTATTATTCTGATTTATGGATATTAGAATAATGTATTATTTTGCTTGTTTATGTCTGCTTGGAAAATTGTCATAAACCATTCGTTATGACTAAAAATGAACAATGAAAAATATAAGAATAAAATATTTAAATATTTATTCGGGTAATAAGATAACGCATTTTGGATTTGCATAAAGCTTAGTGTAAAATACACTATAGTACATGGAGAAAAAAATTTGGTAAAATTTACGAGCTGTTTAGTAATGACATTTTAGGTAAAGAACAAACAAACACATTTCCAATTAATGAAGCCAAAATGTACGGTATTTAAAACATTAATTAAAAAAATTTTCTCTGCTCCTATGGCTACAATTTATCGAAAATTCCCATTTTCAAAATTAAAGCTCTGTGTCTTTCTCAGGGCCAATAATTTACAACAATGAAACTGGAAAGAGGTAATTTGCATATTTTAATCAATTTTCCATCTTATGTTTTTATTTAATTTCTTGAAAGAAAAGAAATCAGTATCACTAAATTTTTTGAATTCAGTGACTTTTGTTACTTTTCCAATATGTACCACCACGATACTTTACTACACATTTAGAAATAATTACAAATCTAAAAAGTAAATTTAACCGAATAAATGTTTTAAATGTCATACTCTAAGGTAGCATGATAAATTAACAAATTTACCAAATTTTACCTCATTTGTTTCAAACTTATAGTAAACACAATTATATGGTAAAAAGCATTATATGTATTAAAAAACATATTTTATTTTTAATTTTTCCAAAATTACCAAATCAAACCAAATTAGCCGAACAAATTTTTAATTTTACCCAACTTACCATTACTAAAGAGAAGTTGTTGTTCTAATCAAGCCAGAAACTCGGTTTCATTTAATATATTCTGTTAGTTTCGACAATAAATTTTCTCAGAGTAAGATTGCATATTAATGAAGAAATATCAGATCTATAGATCAAAAGTTATACAGAGTGTTCCGTTTTAATGCTTTTTATTTATTTTCACTCTTTTCATTATTTAACAAACCCTAATTAACGCATAATCGGTGTAATTGGAAACTAATTCTAAATCTGAAAAAGAACAAACATTGCTGCGTCCTATTGAATAAACATTGTCCGTATTGCCATTGTATAATTTAGTTGTCAAATTATGCATATTGTTTTTAAAAATTTCGCTTGATTATGAAATTTCAAAAAAAATATTCATGAGTTTTTGTTACTGATGAAAATTTATTGTTTTTCAGAACATGTGATTGAAAACATCAAAATAGATTTTCGGAAAGATGTAAAAATCTGACCAATTCCCAAACCTTTAAGAGCAATGCATTTTAAAGAATCTAATAGTAAATGATAAATCGAAAAGATAAAGAGAATATGCATGTACGTTTGGATAAGATTTGGAAAAATGAAAACAGAACAGATTCCCAAGCCATTAAGAGCAATGCATTTTAAAGAATCTAATAGTAAATGATAAATCGAAAAGAAAAGAGAATATGCATATACGTTTGGACAAGATTAGGAAAAATGAAAACAGAACAGATAAACAAAGAAGATTAAGCTGCCATTCAGACTACCAGAAGATAAAAATTGAGTTATCGCAATTAAGAACTTCATTTTCGTAATGCAATAATTAAAAAAATTCGTTTCAGATTTTCCATTATTTAATCTTTTTATTTAATTAATTAAATTTCCATTTTCAAATTCAATTATTAAAACTGTATTATATTTCAAAGAAGGGTACAAAATGAGATACGGCGAAGATAATTTTTGAGGATTTGATACCTTGATCCGGTTCTCACGCACTTACTTAACCTCAAACTTAAGTTATTGTTATTAACCTCAATTACTTACTCTAATTAATTGGAGAAGATTATAAGTCAAGGGACGAAATCATACACAAAATATAATTCAAAATTATGAGAGTAAATAAAAACTTTTGATATTTTGATGAAATTGGTTATTGGAAAAAGGGAATTGAGAAATGAGTCTTTTTTAAGTGCTATTGCTCAGAAAATATTAGAACAAACTTATACAAACGTTACCTGCATAGAAAAAAAAATAATTGCATAATTTGAAATGATTTAATTAATTAAATAGCTTATAATTAAAATGGTTTTCGGGAATAATCTCTCTATATATAAATAAATGTGTGTCTGTCCTTAATAGACTCCTAAACTAACCGACCAAATGCTATGAATCTTGGCACACAGATAGTTCAAAGCACGAGGAAGGTCACTGTCGACATTAGAACATTCTGCAAAAAACTGCTCCGGAGGTATGGGCGAATATCGAAATGGAATTTTCTGATTGGTTAAAAGTTAGCCATTGTTTTAAATTTTGCTATAAACTATTCAGTTTTCAAATATCTTGAAGATAACAAATCATCATCCAAAATATGTTTCACAGCCCGTGTGCATCACCATACATGACTGTTTGAAAATGTACTAACGATATCCTAGAGAATTAACTGTTGTTATCATTGGTTTTTCCACCATTAAATAAAATTCTCATTTCAAATCATAATTGCAAATATCATTTACACACTTAAATACAAAATTAAAATTCAAACTGAAAGCGTTTCGACGCCCTCAGGGTACAGCTAGTAATGAATAATAGGTAATTGTATAAAAAAAAACAACTATTTTTCGAAAATCTTTATCTGGATAATATCTTTGCATAAGCATTATCTGGACAATATCTCTGGAAAATATTTATCTGAATAATATCTTTGAATAATTTTTGGATAATCTATAATCATTAGATCTATATTAAAATAAGAAGAAGCTCAAAGATTATTTGAATAAATTTGTACAAACGTCACATACGTAGAAAAAAATCCAGTTACATAATTTGAAATGATTTAGTTATTTAAATACTTAATAATTAAAATTGTTTTCAAGAATAATAATACATAATAGGTAATTGGGAAAGAAGCTATCTTTGGACAATCATTATTGGGATAATATTTTTGGATAATCCAAATAATGTCTTTTTCCAAATAGGTTATCCAAATACATTATGCAAATTTATATTCATCTAAAAATAGATTTTAATAGATTATTCAAAGATATCTAGATAATATCTTTATTCAAAAAAATCTAGATAATATCTTTATTCAAAGATATTATCCAGTTTTCTTTATATTATCTGTATAATATCTTTGGATAATCTATAATAATCATTAGATCTGTATTAGAACAAACTAGCTTTATTGGGAGTAAAAATGTTTTAAATTTTCTTAAATAATTCCAAAATTATGGCTAAATACTTAAAAAGGAAAATTATTAAGGGGAGGTATCTAAATCCCTTAAGAAATGTTCATTCAAAGAATTTTTTTTGGCTTGACTTTGTAATCTAAATATCGTCTAAAAATTATTCAAAATTATTGTCTACTACATATGCATGAAAGTTTTAAAAGGCTACTTGAAAATTCTATCATAAGAGGAAAAACATAGAAGTTTAGAATTTATAAAAATATAAAGGAATCATATTTGAAGTTTAGAAAAGGAACTAATAAGAAACTAAAAAATTACTTATATTTTTAATGGGATTTTTACAACAAATACAGTACTCTTTTTTCTTATAGTTAAATTTTTTAGTAATTTGAAGTAGGTATTATAAAACAATTGCTAAGACACTGGTAAGAAAACAAAATGAAGAAAAGAACTTTCTTTCTTACATGTTATCAATAAAAAAATAATAATAAGTAAAAAAAAAGTTTGTTTCTTGGAAATACATTCAGAATTAATTTGCTAGCAATTTTTAGAAAAACGAAAATGATTTCGGAAAGAATTATTCAGAATTTACAACTTATAGAAATAACAGAACAAACGAAATTAAACTAATTCAAGAACAGATAATTTTGGAGCAAATAAATTAAAACTAAATTAAATAATCTATAAGGAAACTATTCATACTTTGCTACAAAACTTTCAACTGCAACTTTAAAAGAGAATAAAAAAATGGCCAAACTTAATTAATTTCTTTTGAAACAAAATGATAAAAATTTTTATTAAATTAAAAATGGAAAATATCGCTCTTTTTGCCCTTTTCTTCAAATGAGCTTAACTTTATTCTTTTCTTTCTGGAAACATTTCAAACTTCTTCCAACTTATCAATTTTTCACAGTAAGAAGGTCATTTTATTTAATTAACCTGAACATATTATTTTTTTTTACTTTGAATTTTGGCAACTAAACAAAAAAGGAATCAAAATAGTTTTATGTTTCATATAAAGCTATGGCATTTAATATGAGATTGAACAGATGCGAGTTTAAATTCTTACATTTAATTAAAGTCACACATTTTCTTCTTCTGGTTGAAAAAAAAAATAATTAAGTGAAATCGAAATATATGAAATAAAGAAGTTGATTAATATTTGCTGAGATATACCTAAACTAATTAATTCTTCACTTTGAAGAAAGAAAAAAAGACCTCAATATGTGAGCATTTTTCAATATTATAAGAGGAATATTTAACTATAAATTATTGCTTAAGTTTCATGACTATTTCAGAAACTCATATATTTCAATATTATTATATCTTCTGTTAGTGCTACCTATTTTCCTTGACTTATTTTATTGTCATATTTAGGTTGCTAATTTTTCTCAGCTGAATATCGAATAATACAAATGATCTAACTATTATAAACAGAATATTTAACTATTATATTATAAGCAGAGTATTTAATTATAAATTATTCTTTAAGTTTCATGACTGTTTTATAAACTAATATTTTAAAAAAATAACTAAAATCTTCTGTTCTAAAGTGCTATCTATTTTTAATCATTTATTTTCTTGGTTACCACTTTTTTTTCTGCTGACTGTCGGATAATACAAATAATACAAATTACGGTCAGAAACTCGGATCAGCAACAAAATAAAGATCTGAATCATTTTTCAAGATCCGAATCATTAGAGTTCATTTTATTTTAAATGATCCCTACAAAAAGTCAAAAATTTCGGTAATAATTCATGCTCGTTAAAAAATAAGTCTTGATACATACAATAAGTCATTTACTTTCATCATTTTTGTATTTTAAAATTAGAAGTTCATATGATGAATGAAAGACTTTTAATGACCCGGAAAAAGGTTTTTTCTACGTTCTTTCTAGTTTTAAATTCTGAAAAGAATTTCCTTTTTTAGACATATGTTAGATGATATATGCTAAGAAATTCCCAAACTTAATATCCATAGGTCTTTTAGGAGACATTAAAAAACACTTCATTTATTTAAAAATTAATGAACTGTAGTAAATTAATACATGCAACATTACATTTGCTATGTAGTAAATCAAATCTTGATGTACAGTGCGTCATAAAGAAGTGATCACCCTGATTAACTTTTGTTCTAATGATGGGATCTTCACGTTCTAGGACTCAATCCTAATGGCTCGAAGGGGGGACTTCTAATATGGTAATTAGTAAGTGCAGGCGACATTTTGAAATACAAAATCAGACACAAGAACACACTTTCTCTGAATAAACATACCTTTTACTCGGTCAATTCGGACTTTTGACTTCCGTAATCTGGGAAATATAGTCAGGAAAGCGTTCCAAAATTTGGATCCCTTAATATTAATTTTACTTTTCGCGTACTTCGCTGTATCTGGAGAGCTTTCTAAGCGAATTGTCAAAAATGTGAAAAATACCTTTTTGTAAGCATTTATTATTTTATTTAAGAGTGGCTGAAAAAAATTTGAATTCTAAGGTAGAAGATTTTTTTGCATCATTTAATAAATATAGTTTTACATGGATGCAAAATTTGAACAAAATCGGTTAAATTGTTCCTGAGAAATTGTATTTCAGAAAAGTCAGATATTTAAAATTCGATTAAAACAGATTTCGTTCAAAATTTGTATTTTGCCTTATAAAATTACATACTTTAAAATGATGTAAAATTTGTATACCCGACAATTTAATTTTGACTATTATTTAATAAAATAATAAAAATGGCATGTTTATTCAGAGAAAGTACGTTTTTGTGTCTAATTTAGTATGTTAAAATATCGTCGGCACTTATTAATTAACATATTTCAGCTCACCACTTCGAGCCAATAATATTGAGTCCTAGACCTTGAAGATTTGATCATGAAATCAAAAGTTATTTATTGTGGTCGGTATTTTATTTTGCGCATTAAACAATGCGTGAAAATATCATGAGATATAATGTGACAATATAGACGGAAAAATAATCGACTATATAACATTTCTTGTAAGAAAACTCAATAATTCTGGTAAATAAAACCAAAATATATGGTATTTAAACTTTACATTTGGCAAAATTCTTGTTCATGTGATTGCAGTTTACCGTAAATCCTGGATTTCAAAATTATAGTTTTTATTACCACACATTTAGTAGAAAATACAAAACTGAAAAGTTGAAGAATTTTAACCGAAGAAAAGATTTTTATGTCATACTTAAAGACATGGTGAGATTGCCAAATTTTATAACACTTACCAAATTTCATCCGCTGTTGTAAAAACATAATATATTATTAATTTTGCTAAAATCATTGCCAAAATGTCTTGATAAAAATTTCCGAGCTTTTTAGTGTTCCCTGAGAGCTAGAAGCACAGCAAATTTTACTATAGTCTGGTAATTCTGATCATACTTTTTCCTCAGTTTCTGAATATTTTTTACCCTCTAAGTTTATATTTTTAAACTGTTGCTTTCATAGTTTTAAGTTGGATATTTTTAAGCACAGTAAAAAAAAATTAAATCATAGCCTAAAATCATACGAAATCAATTATGTCAACTTTATTTTAAAAAGGAAAAAATAATCTTACCTGTAACTCCAAGAATTTTTAAAAGCATAGTACCGTTTCGTTAATCGATATATTTATTTCATTAGTTTGGTATAAAAATGCATCCTTAATATTTAAATATCAGTTTCATTTTATTCAAAAGGGCAAAATGTTTTCTTTACCATTTTTTTTTTCAAATGCTAAATGTCCCCTGCATTAAAAATAAACTGTGTGCGCTTAATAATACGTCCCAAACAAAAAATTTCACTTGTTGAAGTATTCGAAAAAGAATTTGTTAATAATGATGTTGCAATATGGCTTGTCCTAAGTACTCAAGTGATAAGTTTAAATAGTTCATCAAAGTATGATTAAATTATTAATTTCAACTTCATTTTAAGCTCATTTCTGAGTTTAATGATTTACGTGATTTAGTTAAGCAATTGAATCTTAAAAGAAAAACTGATTAAGAATGTAAATTGTTCTTTCAAAAATAAATATTTAAAATTGTAAGACGATAAAATCTCTGCCCAGTCAAGCGTTAAATGCATTTAGAAATTCTAAATTTTTTCGGAGTGCATATTAAAAAATCTGAAAATGAAATTAGTTCTGTAGCGAAGAAATGTAAAATTTTCCTGCATGCTAATTACATTACAAACCAAAAAGTAACTGTAACTTTTAAAAATTGAACATATTACATATTTTAAAGATCATTTTGCTGGATTAGTTGGGTAAAGAAATAAAAGTTTTTACAAATGTTATTAGATTAAATATTTAACCTCTCCTTTGAACATTTTCCCTAGTGTATTAATGTTTAATTACTTGAATTCGAAATGAAGTTGAGTTTTAGTAATAGAAATTTTGATCAAATTTGCATATTAAATGATTAAAACAGGCCTTTCTGTAGTTTGGTTTCTTGTAAATTTATTATATGCAAAATGTTAAATAACACACAATAAAACTTTATAATAATAATTAAATTTATCTGGAATGGCTTTTCATATTTTGAAAAATTAAAAATAAATGATTAGCCGATTAGTGCTCACGTCACAAATTTCTATAATTAGTTTGCACCGAGTTTTCCAAAAAATGAACGATAATATAGAGAATAGAAAACAAGCAAAAGTACTGTTGCACTGTTTGCGAAGAAAGAGGGCTGCAGACCAAGAAAATGAATATTTTTTTAAAAATATTACCAGTATTTGCAGCAGCAATGTGGCACTGTTTGTATAAAAAGTTAACAAAAGTCGCTGCGAATACTTTCAGATTAAATAGTTTCATATGCTATAGAAAAAAACTATTTTATAGTTTAGTTAGACGCGCCATCTGTTGACTTACTTTGGAAACTTAGCGAGGAAAAAATTGACTGGTTTCTTAAGCAGTACATCATGCTGCTTCTTTCTGATTAGTTTTTCAAATTTATTATTTTTTTAAATCATTGGTTATTTTTTAGATACTCGTGATTTTAATACTAACTGGGATATTGTATAAACCCTTGTCTGTGTATTTTATGTTTTTTTTTCTTCGTAAAAATTGTACAAAACAGTTATAGATTAATAAAAACGCCAACAGAATTCAAATAAATAGATTGAATTCTAAGTTCAATTATATGTGCTATGACTTTAATATGTTGCTAAGTAGAACTATTATATAGTGCTTCTTAAACTTGATTGCTTGATTCTACGTATTTTAACGAAAACATACATTGCAAAATATAACGGTATAAAGTATCGGCAATTTGGGTGCCTCATCCGTGAAATATTTTGCCGTAATTCTTACGGTAATATTTATTTAGAGTAATTCCGGGATTTTACAGCAATTATTACTGTCAAAATTTCGGTATATTAGATTTTTTGCTCCGTATCATGTTCAAAAAATGAACAAATTCCTAAAAATGTATTTCACGGTAAAAAGTACCGTCACACTGAGTGCCGGTACATTTTACCGTAATTTGATCTGAAATTGTTAACAGTGTAGTTCGATTTAACACCATATTCAGACTATATAAAATGAATGAAATTAGTACCGTATTATAGCTCAAGGTACAGGTATTACCGGTTTTCCGCGGTTATATTTTCATTCTATTATTCAATGGCATGGTGAATAGAGGTTTAATCATATGAAGACTAGGGGGAAAATATTGACACTCTATAAAATTTAATGTATTGTTACTGTCACATCATAAATAAGATATTTGAATAGGATATGAAAGGAAAAAAAATACGAAGTTAAAAAGATAAAATGACAGATTCTTATAAAAACAAAATGCTTATCTAAAATCTTTCCAAAGCTTATCTCAATAGTAATAATCTTTAAACAGACATTACGGTTTTTCTCAGCTTGAGACATTTTATTGATTATAGATAATGCAAGATTGAAGAGAAAATTTGATCAAGATACCACGGTGTAGATGTTATATACTCTATCAAATAATGGCTGTAACTCGTGATTTCCTTCTATATTCTTAAAGAATTTTCTGAGTTTGGATGATTTTGAAAAACTTTGAGAATATTTAATTCACTGTTAGATGTTCTTCTTCTTAAGAGTGAAATCCTTAAACGTTCGCATAATGTACGTTTAACATTATTTTCCTGAAAGCTTATATTTAGCTATTTAAAAAATTAGGTTATGGTCTTCAAAATACGATGAAGATTGTTGATTAAAAATTATATGAAACTATGATTTTTGAAATTTATAATTTAAAGAGTGATGCTACTGAATTAGGTTGAAGAAATAAAAAAAATAAGTTCAATATTGTTTTAAAATAAGAAAAAAATATGTATTGCAGCTATGAAAATAGTTTTTATATTTATATAACAATATTTTATTAAGACTTTTTATAATGTAACTAAGGGAAAGTTAATCACTAAATATTAATTATTAACGAAAATAGTGACACTAAAAGATTTTTATGTCAAATTAACAAAAACGTAAATTTTCTTATATTCAATAACTTAATTAAAGGTTTTATTCAGTATGGTTATTATTTACTCAACCCAACTTTAATGGAAGCTATTTAATGTGCGAAATTAATGTTCACTATTTAATGATTTCCTATATTACATAATTTCCTTTACGGGTTTTATTTTGTACGGTTTTAGTTTATTCAAAACAACTGTAATCGAAGTTATTCAATGTGAGAAATTAACTTTCAAGATTTAATGATACGCTAGGGAAAATTTTGCTGAGGGTAAGTATGTCGAACATTAATGTAGCCCAAATTTTCAGCAATAGAATATGAAACACAGTTGATCCTTACTGATGTGCAAATTAATGATTACTTAAAGTTATGAACTTGACCAAAAATATGGTTCCTATAAAACACTTTATTAAGATTGGAACTGGAACTACATTAATTTTTTGGGGCACCTACACAATTGTGTTTATCCCCATATTAAGATTGAAGCGTAATTTGAAAGTTGGCACAACTCAACGTTAAATTATCCATGTGCGTTAAATTATACAATTACCAACGTGAAATTAATCCTGTGAGTGTAGATTTAAATGGATACTGATGACGCTATACTTAACCCATTTCTACAAAATGTAATATTAATTTGAACAAATCTATCTTTTGAAAAATTTGGTGCATTTGTCTGTATTTGTAATGCACTGATTTCTCTATGGTCTTCAACATAATAAACAAACATTGAAAAGTTTTTGATGAATTTTGTTTTTAAGAATCAATCTTCAAAACTAAAAGTTACTCAGTTACCATTTAGTTTTGCACCATTTCGGAAAAAATAACTTCCACAGTTTGCTAGTTATAAGCATTATAAAGAAATTTATTCCGAATTTTATTCTTTTCACTGTTTCGGTTAAAAATATTTCGAAAATATGATTATTTCTTTTCCGCCACTAAAGTGTACTTAGAACCATTTTTTTTAGGAAACAAATGTTTTATTATAAATTTTTAACTTTAAATAAATTTTTTCTGAATTTTTCTCTCTTTCTAGCTAAACATTGTTTTTTTGAAGTAAACATGGCTAAAAAATTGAATATTGATTGCGCAGTTGAGTAAATGAACCTCATAGTTGGTCATTTCAATATGGGTCTCTCCTCTTAATAGATTGTGTTTAGTGCAAATTAGTAAATTATTCTAGAACTTAAATAAAGACTGTATTTTATAATTAGAAATAATTAAATCTTAATTAAAAATATTTTTTAAGTTTAAACAAAAACATACTTAACAAAGTTTCTTCAAAATCAAATAAAAATTAGATTTAAAATTTGCAAAATTTTAACAAAATATTTTTGTTTTAATAATAATATATTTTCAAATTTTTAGTTTCATCTATTTTTAAGAACTCTTCTCATGGAAATAATTCATGTAATTAATGAATGAATTTCATGAATAGTTAACTATTTATGCAAATAAATGAAAGACTGAATATAAAGATATATTCGGTTGACATATTTTAGTTCAAGCTTTTTCCCCTTCACAATAATTATTTTTCACGCGAGAAGATTATAATCTCTTTGGAAGTGATATTTTTTATAAATGCACTGCATATAGTTTGCTTTATCATTTCTAGCCTAGCATATTTTGTTAGATTTAATAACTGAGAAAATAAAGAATAAGCTATAAGAATACTGCATGCTTTTCAACTGAACTAGACGTTAATGAAAACAAAACACTTGCGTAGGTTAGAATTTAATTAAAATAAAAAAAATATATAATTATAGCAAACTACAGAAAATATATGCATAATAAGCGAAATGTTAATTAACAAATTCCGTTGAGCCATTTTCCAGAGAAATTACTATTTTAAGAAAAGAAAATATCAAAGTAGATTTTGACGTAAATAAATTATTAATGAATAAGTTAAAAAAATTGAAATTAATATTGCAGCAATTCCAGTTTCTTTGTGACTTAAGAAATGAAATAACGTCTTGACTTATCAAGAGATAAATTACATTATTAATTTCGTTACTTATTACATCATTTTAAAGTATGTTTTCTTACATCATTTTAAAGAATTGTTTTACATCATTTTAAAGCATTGTTTTGCATCATTTTGAAATATTCTTTTACATAATTTTAAAGTATGTAATTTTACATGGCAAACATAATTTGAACGAAATTGGTTAAATAGTTCCCGAGAAATTGAATTTTAACTACAAGACCTTTTCTTAAAATTCGATTTCTCAGGTACTAACGGATCGATTAGAATGATGCAAAAAATGTATACCTTACAATTATATATTTTACGATAATTATTCTCTAATTATTAAATAAAATAATAAAAATAAATATTTACTAAAATTTATTTTTGCAAGGGATTATCTATGGACAAACAAATTTTATAGCTGTGTACAAAATTTTTTCAATTCCCTTAAAAGGTTCTCGAAATATGACGAAATGCGCAAAAAGTAAAATTAACATTAAAGAGTCTGAGCTTTAGATCGCTCTCCTAATCAAACTATAGGGACCATATTTCCCAGATTGCGGTAACTACCTATATTTTGGGGGTCAGAAATCCGAATCCTTTGAAAAAAAATTATATATATATTCAAAGAAAATACGTTTTTGTGTTTAATAGAAATCACTTAATAGAGTTCACAGAGATTAAAATAAATTACCCTTATTACACAGTTGAAAATATGCTAATCTATTTTAACAAGAGATGAAAAAATCATTCAATCAAATAACAACAAATCACTAACATCTAAGTTTTGCTGACTAATTCTTGATTACATACGCTAACTTTTGGCAATTAAAAATGCGTGCTTACGTTTCACTGTTTTCAGAAAGGAATATAACTTTTGTTTTGTTTGAGTGAGTGTGAATTTGGTGAACGCTATTAAGTGTTTAGATTTAAATTACACCCCTTAAATCGAATATGAACGCTCTACACAACTGTTTGGATTGTTTAACATCATATTTGGAGAGATATTACATGACATTTTTTACAATGTACTTTAGAACTTGCTGAAAAGGAAGCCATCACTGGTTCCTCATTTTCGCTGTCTTTCTTTGCATTTACCATTATTTATAATTAATTTGACACGGGATTATTTAAATATATGGGTAACTTATTATATATTTAATTTAATTATAATTATTTCATAAATATTTTTTTATAATTGTTTTAAAATATGGTTTATTTAATGTATTTACCAATGTTTTTAAAAACTAAATAGCTTTCATTATAGAAATGGCACAAAAAAAGGAAGTATTATATTCAATTTTTAAATGAAAGCAACTTTAAGGTTCAAGGAATAAATACGTTACATTAACCACTTGGGTATTGACCAAGAAATTTTAAATCAATTTCAAACTATCTGTTCGAGCTATCTATGTACTTTAAGTGTTTTATGAGGGGATAATACAACTCAAATTGGAAACCTTTGATACCGCCATTTGTCATTAAGATGTCGTAACACATATTGAGTAAACAGATCTAGCCAATTACCAGGACATTAATTCCGAAGTCTTACTGCTCAAAGGCATCTAGAGTTAGTTTTGTTAGGATCTTCGTAATGGAATTTAAAGGTGACACAGCAGATAATTACATTATTAGAGTTCATAGATTTCGCAATAAATGTTGAATTCAATAACAGATATAAGGTAGATTTTCGAATAGAAGTTTAATTGTAAGAGATTTAAAGTTGACATGTTACTTTAATTTAGAGTGGAGGATTTAAATAAAATCGTTTTCCTATAGAATTAGGAATTGTGCGTATATGTGAAATTGTATTTATATGTTTAACGTTAATAAAATAGTAAGAAGGAATTTGTAAATCATCATTTAAAAAATTCTAAATATTGAGATTCACTGTTTAGGAAACGAAACTATAGTTACCATGTTTTAGAAACAAAATGACAGATATAAGGTAGATTTTCGAATAGAAGTTTAATTGTAAGAAGTTTACAGTTGACATGTTACTTTAATTTAAAGTGGAGGATTTAAAGAAAATCGTTTTCCTATAGAATTAGGAATTACATATATATGTGAAATTATATTTATATGTTTAACGTTAATAAAATAGTAAAAAGGAATTTATAAATCCACATTTAAAAAATTTTAAATATTGCAATCGACTGTTTAGGAAACGAAACTATAGTTACCATGTTTTAAAAACCAAATTTTAGATTTTAGATTGACTTTAATCTGGTTTTAAAAATTGATCCTATAGCGTTCCAAGTTTTTTTTTATCCAATATACACCTACACATTTTCTTAAAATTGAATCTATTGCAAACCACATTATGTTAGACTTGTGGAATTCATTTAAATAAGAATATAAAACGTTTTATTTCAGAGAAGTCATTACTAATTATTGTTGCAACAGAAACATTAATGAAACTTTTTCCATTAATTTTTAAAAACTAGTAACGTATTGCTATTATTGATTTTTTATTAAAATCTATATTATATAAAACGCTAATACGCATGTATCAATAAAATCGATGATATTTCTTTTCTCGCGTTGGCAACAGTTTTCATTTTTAATTGATAGGCTTCGGCGCGCAAGAGCACGTAGTGAGCATCATATGGCTAATCTATATTATATAAAACGCTAATACGTTTTAATTGATAGGCTTCGGCGCGCAAGAGCACGTAGTGAGCATCATATGTCTAATCGGGTGAATTCTCACCGAATTATCAAAACAATTCTCACAAAATTATCTTCACCGAAGCCGATACTTTACATCCGGCGTTCAGTACTATTTCATATTGTTTTACAACACATTGTTTTAGCCATCTGGTGGGAAAGACTTTAAAACAAAACTTACAACAGTTACTTTTCTCAACAACTGAAATTTAGAATAGTGTGATTAAGAAAAATATGAGAACTGTTTGCAATTTCAAATTAATATTGAAATGCACAGGTTTAGAATTTTCTACAGTGAAAAGTTTTCGGAACTTCAGTGCTCAAAAAAGTATTTAAAAGCTAGACGTTAAGAACGTATCCAATGAGCGAGCAAAGCGAGCATCAGATTGTGAAGCAATCCGAAATGAACTCCGAAAGCAGTTCCGGGGGTTGGCGAGCGTTAGCGAGCAAGGGGCGAAGCCTCCTTGTATAAAATAAAGCATTATTGATAAGTGAATGCTTCAAAAAATGAAAGCATGTAATTACTTACTAAGGAAGGAATTTCACGAATTAGTTCAGTTAGTTACGAAGTTAGTAGTTCAGTCATTAGTTCAGTTAGTTACGAAGTTAGCAGTTCAGTCATTAGTTCAGTTAGTAGTTCAGTCAGTCGAATTAGTTAGTTACGTTGAATTACTAAATTTTCAATACATTTATACATTTTTTAAAAGTTTTTAATATTTATTACAAATATAAAACACTTATTAATGTTAATATGTTAATACACTTTGCTATGCTTGTTTAATTATGAGTAATATAACTGTTACCATTTTATTTATATTTCATCAAACGAAATAGACTCAAAAATATTTAAGATTTGAGATAGAGAAAACATTAGAATATGATTTGATTGTTAAAGATTAAAGCATAAATTGTGAAGGTAATATGCTTTTGAAATTGAATTTTTCGGTAGAAAATATACGAATTGGGAAAGAGTCTACATCAAAATTGAATTCTTTCAGAAATACTAAAATAGAAGTAAACACAACTAGGCAATTAATTTTGTTGGAATTTGAACATGATGTTTCAAAGATTGCGAAAAATAAATATTAATAGTGTGCGTTGCAGTAAGCCTATATGAAAATACTTTACTCATCTTCATTTTGTGAATTATTTCTATAAGAATAAGGTTTTCTACCATAGTAAAATTTATCATTATGATATTATCCAGTGTAATAGATAAGCCCTTACATAATCTTTTCTTTGCTTCAACTTTTAAATTTATATTATATTATTGCACGTTCAAGATGGCACATTTTATTACTTATTTGAATAATTATCCCTAATCTAATCCAAATATAAATTTAGTTTGATTATTCTTTCTTTTTTTTAAAAATTAATTTCTCGTAATCCATTCATGAATATAACCAAAAAGTTTCTAAAAAGTAGAAAAAATCCATCAACCTCAAAAGATGCTAGGAAAAAAAAATATTACAAATTGCTTTTTAATGAAAAATAAAATCTGATTTTTTTCACAGTAAACAAAAGTCAAGGCTAAAAAAGCTAGGATTACGATTAAAGAGCAAGGTCATTAAATTTCTCAAATAATTGATTTCTGCCGATCAGATGATTGAAAGTATATGTTACCTTGATTTTTGTTTTAAATTAAAGCTCCACTTCTAGTTACTTCACGGTTTGAAGTTGGCTCCCTGTTGGCTCCCAAGTTTGCCTTATGAGTTCAAATTAATTATTAACTGTTTTTACGATATAACAGTGAACATAAGTTTAATTAGTTTAGTTTATAAGTTTATTTAAATTTGATTGCTTTGATAATAACTATTTTCTACAAATTAAATGCCTACTGTTTACAAATTATAAATCAACATTTATTATTTTCATCTGCATAAAAAGCGTATCTAAATAGACTTGATTTTTCATAATTTAAATAAAATTATCCTGAAAATTCAGATTATGAAAAGGCCTCGAATACTTTGAGCATCTTTATTGAAGGTCTTTTAATTACAGGAAACTCAGTTCTTTGAAGTGGGTTTTTATTCCGATAATATTTATGAAAAGTTTTCTTTTGTGAGGGGTTCGAAAGTTTTGTTGCGAGGAATTAAGACTGGCCCCAAACTGAAACCGTGAAGTTATTAAGTGTGGAATTTAAATTAAAATTAAAAGTGGCATATAATTTTACGAAGCTCAGCCCCAGAAATTAATTGCTTGAGAGAGTAGTTGGCTTAAGATTAAAGTCCAAGGTTAGCCTTCCTAGATATCTTTGCTTTTTTCCCCTCTGTGCCCCATTTTCGGCTGGGATGTTTAGTGAGCTCTAGGATGGAATTAGAATGCAACCACAATCTTGTGGTGAATTCGGAGTTATTTTGCCATAATTTTGGTAAAATAATCAAAGACTTTCTTTAACACTTTGATGCAGATAATATATCTGGAGATATATAGCACTTTCTTTACTCTTTTATACTTTATGTTCCAGTCAAATTAGATAAAAAAACACCATGTTTCGAACTAATTCCCAGATACCTGGAAATAACTTAATTTCCCTTTGTGCATCTTATACTAGAATATCATGAGTTTTTGTCTGTTTCTGATGTAAGCAAAACTTCTAAAAACCAAAAAATGCAAAATTTTTACCATTGTTTTTAACCCATTGGCAAAATGGGTACTGTTTTTGGTTTGCTGGCGTGCGTACTTTATTTGGACGCCATCACACTTATGCGTCGTCATTGAATGCGTTTTTACGGCGACCGCTGCTGTTTGATAATTTTTTTGGAATTCTTTTTTTCATTTTTAATTTTGTCATGCATTAAGTTGGTGAGTTTATTTTCGAGATATGAGACTAGAGATATCCCATAAATACTTCTTGAGTAGTGAATACAAGAGAATTTCATTTTTTGAACGTTGTTTTGGTTTTTATTGTTTCAACTTAGAATCAGAAATTCTAACCTACAGTTCAAACTGGATCGTTTTCAATACTTATTCAGGTGAATAACACAAATAAAGAAGGTTAAAAAAAAATTCGACAACAACCATGCTTTCATCGATCACAATTTTTTTAAAAATTTTGCGTTCAGTTAATTGCATGATATATTTAGCATCGTAGAATATGGACTTGCTTAAGTTAAGTGTTTTATTACACAATTTTTTTTTAGTTTCTGCCTCAGAACATCTAAAAATACGTCATACTCAAACTTTTATCTAAAAAAATTAAATAAATATTAGTAAATTCTACATCAAATGACATACTTAAAACTTTAGTGATTTGGTCAGAACCAATAATCAGTAATGTGCCAAACATTTCATTTCGGTAGAAAAAAGTATTCAATTTTAATTTTAAAAGTCTGTTACCCGAAAATGTCATTCCAAATTAAAAAAAAACGCAAGCTAATAAAATTAAAAAGCGTATTAATCTGTTTTCAGGGAACATATAATTTTAATATCTTGATAATTTCTTCTCACAAATACACACAAATAACCAGAAAGAATGATGAAGTTATCCCTTTTGTGGGTGTGGCCTTTATTCTATAAATAAACTGTCTTTTCTGTTTTAGGCATCCCTTTTTCACACTCTGTCCCACTACTTTGAGGTCGTCGTAAGGTCCGAAGGCTCCGTCGTAACGTGAAATGCTTTTTTGTGAATAATAATGCTAATTCTTATAACTGTTGGTGATATAGTTGTCCACATGGTGAAAAGCCACAGATTTGTGAAAATGTAAAGCGTTTGTGGTATAATTTTTATAATATTTAAAAACTTACTTCAATGCTGCATTATTTGGTCTTATAAAAATTTGCAAAAACTGTTAATAAAGCAGTGATTTTTATAATCTAGGTTGTCAAATTGGCGATTTTTAAAAAAAAAATTAATAACTTTTAAAATATTTAAGTTATTTGCCTGTTCTAAGGTTCAGATAATTCTTCACTGCAAGATTATGCATATAGTTTAAAATCATCGCATTGCTTCAAGTGTAATGCACTTAAACTATGTTTCTTTCCTTTTCTGTGATGATAGAGCTTCGAAAAACAGCGTTAAGAGAATCATTACCTACTTCTATATAACAATGACTATTCTGCTTTATTTTTTCCTCCGAGTTTCAGCTATTGTTAAAATTGAGTATTACATCAAGGGTGGATTAAGATTCGATGGGACCAAACAAAGAGTAATGTGTAACTTGAAGACCAGCCTATTCAAAGCCTTACATATATTAAAAAATATTGAAACTTATTTCGAAATTCAGTTATAGTTAAAACTTATTTTACAAAATTAAAATAAAAAGCTTGTCGTATATAATTACATTAAATATTAACATTTGATTCGATTAAGTTCCTATGTCAGAAAACACCTACTGTATGAAATTTTAAGTATTAAGTAATTGTTAGAATAATATATAAAATTTAAGCAGCATACAAAGTTTTAAAAATCTAAAGAAACAAACTAGAATTTTCCGTTCTTAGTGAGTTTAAGTTTGTTAAATATTTGTCAACCAAGACCAGTTGAAAATATTAATTGCTTTGTAGATCATTACAGAAAATTAGTTAAAAAAATCAAGCATTTGTGACTTAAACAAAGGAAGATAATAGATAAAATTGGAGAGTTAGGCTAGAGATCAAAAGAAATAATATGACCAAATATAATTTTTTTTAATATCCCAAATTTTACACTTCAAAAATGCATAACATTTTTAATGATTCTTAAGGAAGTTTTTACCTCTGGGTGTACTGATCAAGGAGTTCTCCTGTCTTTTGGATTGGTTTAAAATTGCAAGGCTATGGAGTTGAACATTAGTGGTCATAAATCCAAAATTGGATCTGCTCCTCAACGACGGTTATAAAATAAAGTATAAAAGAAGAAAGTTTTTAAAACAATACCCTTGGAAATTATTTGTTTTTTTTAGAAAATTACAAAAATCAATTATACATTCATAAACTTTAGATTACCTTGGATTTATATTACTTTGATTTATATTCCTTAATATTTAGGGACTTTGCGCTACAGACCCAGTAGCCCCCTTTTAATCTGGCCCTGCGTTTAGTTTATGTGTTTTCTTTGTTATGTCTCATATTATTTATTTCATATGTAATGAATATATAAAAGAGACTGAGGATAGTTTTTTTTTATTATTCTTATGGATACGATAGTACTCCTTTTTCAGACAAGGCAAAATAAAACTTGTCAACATTTTCCAGAAGATCACCAGCTTTCTAAGGAATATTTGAGCTTTTAATGTTCCTAAAGCCACGCCTGATAAGATTTCTGATGCAGGAGCCAAATTTACAATCCATTTATTTATGGGAGACAACAAATATTATCTTAACTTAAGCGTTGAAATATCTTTCAAAAGGCACTCTCGAAGGTTGATTTCAAATTGATAAATTTGCCGCCAATAGAAGCAGCATTACACCAACACCTTCAATACCTTCATATTGTATACCCTCAATTGCAACTGTTAAGAGAAGCCTTGCTTGTTTCCCATAGCAAGCGCTGCTGTAGGCCATCAGAGCCTCCAGAACTGCTCAGCAATATTTTATGTTTCTGTACAAAAGGATATCAGATCATTTTCTCTTGTTGGAAAACTGGAATGAAATGTTCAGTGATATCTGCGAATTGTAAGGGCCACGCTTGTAATAATTGTCTAAGATCTGAAGATGACATTTTATTGTTAGAAACAACTTTGAATGACACAAAGGAGGGCTTACTTCGAAACTGTATGACATTCTTAAAACAGATGAAAACATTTCTAGATTATTTTCTGCCAAGCGGCTAAAACTCTTATTAAAAATTGACATTTTTGCTATAACTTTTATATTTTTTTCATATTTACTAGATATTTATATATTACAAGTTATATTTATATACTATGAAATATATTTGTATATTATCAGTTATATTTTATTGATGCTATTATATTTCTTTTGCACACAGTTTGCTATTAAGAGCTTTTTTTTATTATTTATCTTTGCTATATTGGCTTTAAAATTATTAGTGAGAAGGATTTATTGTTATCCATTACTATTTTTAATGAGTAATAGGTATTTTAAATTGCCTGAAAAAAAACCCATTTCCATAATATCGTTTCGCTTTGTTAGGGAAATCCGAAAAAAATAATACTTAAATAATAAATTGGCCACTAAATGATGTGCTTATCCTATTCTATGTGAAAACTAGAACTAAACCATTCAACTTCAATATCAATGTGAAATGGGACATCTATTTACTTTCTCCACTCATGATTCCCAGAAAAATTCAGCCAATCTTCCACTTTAATTAGAAAACCAATACGATTCCTCTTAAAAAGATTTATTATTTCTCTTGCTTGTTTTTAATAATTAAAAAAGAGCAAAATTTTAAATTTCAGTGCTCTCTAAAAGCAGTGTTTGATGCCTTAAAACTTTCTCGCCTAACATTTTTTTTAGTTGGAGTGGCATTTACAGTTCACGGGCGTTTGAAAGTGTGAAAGTGAGAGCAATGTTATTTTTTGTTTTGTTAGGCAAAGCGAAAAAATTACTGATTTTGATCAAACCAATAAACTAAAATTACTGTTAAAGTATATCATTTAACACGACATTATTAATTTTTAATTTTGTTTATCATTAAATCTTGCGTATGATACATTTTTTAGATGTGGCAAAATTATTAACAAATTTCTAAAAACCAGGTAATTTTTTGGTTCTCAAAAGTTCAGCTCCTTTCAGAAACCTTTCAGATATTATTCTTATTTGAGACGACCAAAGTGAGCTAAATTCATTTTTCTGGGGATAAGTGTAATTTAAATTTGAAAATCTTATAGTCTGATTTGAAAAAAAAAAATCAGGAAAAATTATCGTACTGTATGATATTGATATGATAAAAAAACTTCATAATTCAAGTAATATAACTAAAATATACGGTTCTTGAACCATTCATTTAGTCATTTTCTCTATCATGTGGCAACGGCTTACCCGAAACTCTGGTTTTCAAAATTATAATTCTTATTATCGCATACTTTGTAAAAAATTCAATATTGAAAAGTAAGTTTAACAGAATAAATGGTTTTCATGCCATGTTCTAAGGTATCGTGATAAAATTAAAAACGTTCAACATTTACCTTTTATCAGTTATTAGTAAACTATTTACAAAAAGCATTTCCAAAGTGTTTCGGTAGAAATTATCGCGCCTTTTGGTTTTCCCATAGAGCCAGATACACGGTAAATTTTAAAATATTCTGACAGTTTTGTCCATATTTTTTTCCTCAATGTTACATATTAATATGTAAATGCATGGATTAATATGAACGTTGTGTATTAATATGTAAATATCCAACCCATAAAACAAGTTATACAGAGTGTTCCGTTGTCATTTATTTATTTGTTAAGTGTACATAAGACAAGGCAAGCAAAGTATCATTCATTTCAATAAGCATAAAATTGAATAGAACTTTTTGAATCTCCTATTATGCCATGAACATGGATATTCTACCTTAACTACAAAATATATTACAAAAGAAACATAAATGTTTGAAGAAAGCAGAGAAATACGAATTTGTTTTGCAAAGTAATTACAACATGAAGCTTTAATCATATCTCAGAAAAGCGTTTAAAAATGGTTGCGATTCCACTTATTCAGGGCAAGTAATTCACAAAAGTTGCAAATTTCGCAAAACAGTTATGAAAATTGAAATTCCTAAACGTACTTTATCGTGTTTGCGTAAATCGAAAAACAAACATTTTGCTATGATTGAAAATTTCATCCGAAAGAAGATAAAGTGTAGGCATATATAGATTTGAACAGCAAAATACATGGTACTACGCTAAGGAAATAAACCATGTTTTCATTGGAGATGATACATTCTATTACAGAATATTCCATCATTTCTTTACATTTTAAAAATGCATTACCTGAACAGATATGCTGTTATCCTATATTTACGGTGCATTGGTATTAAAAATATCTAAAAGATCAACAAATAGTTTCACCGAAATAAATTTTTAAAAGGATTTTTATATTTTGATACTATTACAATTGTTTATTTGAAACTCATTTAGAGTTTTTAATGTGTAAACAATATAAATTTTGCAAATAAAAATTGGAAGATTTAGTGCGAAAATTAAATTTTTTGGAAGATTCTCAATTTTCCAGCATCAATTTATGTTTCTTAAATTATGTTATACAAAATTAAAGGTTTATAAACCATTTTATATAATTATAAGCTGATTCAACTTGCCATTGATTCTACCATTCACTAATTTTCATATTAATTGATTTGCCAATTCTGTGAATCACCAGCTCTATTTTTTACTTATCCGCTGATCTTTACATTTAGTTTTTACTCCCCATTAACTCTTAAGACTATTCACAGATTTAATAATTCAGCAATATAACGATTAATTAGTTCACTGATTCAATAATTAGTCGATTCAATGCTTAGCTCGTTTTTTCGAAATGTTTTTTTTGATTATTCATATGTTATATCAAGTCTCAATTATAATAGTGATGGCTTTGACAATATTAAATATAACCATGTGTTTAATAAATCTATAAAATTAGTACATCACACAAACTAAAAAAATAAACTCGCTAAAATCCAAGAGTCGACTGAGTGTTTGTGAAGCTTCAAAAACTACTTTCAGAAGTTGTTTTTTGTTTTACCTAAAAACCAGGTATCCCCCATGGCATTCAATGATATAGTTTATTATTGAGGTGGAAATTTCTAGAAAAACTCGCAAACGTATGAAACGCTCAGTCGGTTAAAAAAATTAATGGTTCTCATGGTAACAGAAAATATTAAATGAAGCTTGCAGATTCATTAAAATTCTCGTTGCATTATAATATTTAACTAGCGTTTAAAACCAATAAAAGAGTAAAAAGAATTCACATAATATATTACAGTTTCATACCGTCAGAAAAAGGATAATTTTACAGTTTTTTCCACATAAGTGTGAATAAATATTTTTCAGTTTTAGTTGGAAACTTACTTTTTCATTAATAAAAAATTCACAGCCATATCTTTATCTAATTTATATGTTATAATCCAATTCATAAAATTAGTCGATGTGTTTGGACAAGGAATGTTTGTCATAATGCTAATATAAACAAATACATTTTAGAATGAAAGCAAGGGTATTAAAAAATTAACCTTCTTAAAGAAAAATTTACTAATTATTTAAATTTCCTGTTAGTTTATACAAATTAGTTCTAGAGGAGTCTTTAATGTTGTTAAGTAAACGAATGGTTATAATGTGTCAAAAAAGATAATAAAATCCAGAAGTAAATATTTTTAACAAATCTCATTAAATATTTTTATAATGCCTTATATATAGTCAAAATTATAATTAATGATGAGTTATATATAAATGCCGAAATATTCAAAACTTAATATAATTTGTATTGACATAACTTTGTTAGATATTTGCCTTTGAAATATAAATAACTTGAAAATAAATTATTGTTATAAAGTGTCTACTTTGGGTTGAAATGAAAAAAGAAAAACTCTTTGTGTCTCAAACGCAAATATTTGATAATTTAGAACAAGCATTAAATCTAACTGTACATAGGCTAATATAGGCTGTGGCATTAAGTACATAGGCCAATACTTTGATGAATTACAATCTATTCAGCTTAATTGAGTGCGAATGGAGAAAAGTTTGAATTAAATATTGCTTGTTTACTCTCTTTCTTAAGATGATGCCAAGTGAAATAGTAGTTTTGAGTCATAAAATCTTTATAACTGTTAACGATTGCTATTTTTGACGAGCTTGATACTCTCAGAATTAGTATTGTAGAATAGTTAAAGATAATAATTACTTAATATTTCACTATATTTAAAATATTTAAGTATCTTCGAGCTAAATTAAGCGAACGAAATTTTCTTTGAACGAAATAAAACCATGCAAAAGTTAATCAACTTCAAGCAAATATTACTTAATTTGTTTTTTAAAATATTAGCTACATTATAAGAGTTAATTTGCAGTGTAAGAAATTGATTATACCTTATTAAAGTTATGATTACATTTTAAAGATTACATTAGTCAGCAAATTATTAGAGCAAATGCATCATAATTCAAGAACATAATACAGTTTATAAAATATTACTCCATCGAAAATTATTTTTTTATATATTTATCTTTGTAAGGTACTTGCATTTTAAGAAGAAGATCGCGAACACTCACACATGTGATTTATGACGTCAGCGCCAGGATCGTTTATAAGCAAACTGGCGTGTTAAAGTTGATCTAAGTTTTCCACATAAGTTAGAATAATTAACATGAAGTTAATAAGGTACAGCACCATATCTCACATTAAATTTATAGAATAATTCTTTCTCGGCTATGTCCTTTACTTTTATTAGATTTATTATTTTTTTGTGCATTTTATTGTAGCCTTGATATATTTTTATAGTGTGTACCTGGCAACTTCGATGCATAATTAGTTTATGTTCTACATGACGTCATGCTTGTCTTGGTGTTAAGTCAGAAATTTACAGTGAAAGAAACTGGAATATAAGAATCTTTGTATAAGAATATAGAATGAGTCACTTAAGAGAATTGATACTTGACGGGATTAGTTAACTTGAAATAAAATGGAAAGCACAGTTGCTAACGTAAACAAATGTCTAAACCAATCATGATTGAGATACCCACACAACGTCACTTGCAAGTATCCAATTGGAGGAATCCGCAGCCAAATTTTGAAGAGACATAATATGGAAGGTTAGCAACAACAGAAAAGAGCAAAATATATTAGAAATACGATGTTAGAAGAGAGGGAAAAACAAGAAAAAACAGTCTGTGATGAGAGACTAAGTTTTGAGATAGATTATGGAAGGGCGAATGATTTCAATCTTCAGATAAATAATGTGATGGATATGAAATTGTAAAAGGACTCCCTGCGAATATGTTCAGTTTATAATGAGTTTAAAAATTCAAAAGTCATCAATACTGTTAATCAGTCAAATAAATCCTCACACAGTATTCATATTAATAATGTAAAGCAATGTACAAGAAACCTATAGTTTGTATATTTTTAATTATTACTCAGAATTTTTTATATCGATTATCATATCGTTTCCATTATTTTTAATCTTTTATAAAATTCTAGTTGATTATATCCCATTATTCTAAAATTCTAGTTCTGAGTATCCCTTTTCAACAACCAACCAATATTCACACATTACGTCACTTGCAGGTTTCCAATTACCATGGAAGAAAATTTTCCAATTAATTAGGAAATATAATTAATTTTAAAAAACTTGAAAAGTATGTGCCAAAGTATATATGTTGCGGCTTAATGTTCAGCCAATTTTTCTGATACAGTATTTTTAAAATTCCTACATTCCGGCAAGTTAGGAAAAGACTATTGTGGTATCGGATTTAAGTAATCCGCATATAGTTCCGCATATAGTAAGACTATTGTGGTATCGTACTGCATATAGTTCCGTTTCATTTCATCATCAAATTATACAAACATGCTTTCAAAACAATATAAAGACTTTACAAAGTTACACACGTCAAACAGACATTTAATTTGTGCTATATCTTACCAAATATTTCATAGAATTATTAAAAACGTGTTATAGTTTCCTAGTCTTATTGGAATCTTAGACTAGGCTACTTATTTCGCTAAATAAGGAAAACTTTCGTTCTTGAAAAGGAAACAACTATAGTATTGAATTTGATTGGACCACTAAGTATTGCGCGTCTTATGCTGACATGCCCTTAACAAATCAAATGCGAGATGAAGAATTTCTACTTTTCTTTCGCTATAGAAGAAAATCGTCTGCAAGAAACAATACTCATTATTCTGCCATCAGTTTATTTAAATGTGGACAGAAAGAAGTATATTAGTTGGGAATTTTAGATATCATTTTACTAATTCTTATTACTTGATAGTGATTATTATTATTATTTGTTAGGAAAAAAATGCTGTGCAACGTCGTTTCAAGAGTTGGCAATGTTGATATTTGTTCGTGCTGGAAGCTTGGCATTCATTTCGCATGAACTTGGATGCAAACAGGCTTTCTCCTTAGGGATATTGGTTTTTTCTTAACTCACAACAGAGTATAAAGTCTAAAATGTCTACCAGGATTGATATGATATAATCTTAGGTATTTGTAGTAACGACACATACTGTATTACTTTTAAAAACAAAAGCATTTTTGCTTTTAAAGCACGATTTATATAAAAAGCAATTGTTTTTAAGGATAAGTATTTAGGGATAAGTTTTTCGGTGCTTAAGTCTTACAATGAGAAAAAAAGATGGCCAAAACTACCAGAATATTGCAAAATTTTCCGTGTTTTTGTCTCTATGGGAACACCAAAGAGTTTGGTAATTTTTACCGAAGAGCTTTATTTAAGGATTTTTGTAAAATGAAAACTAAAATATGGTCTTATAATATGCGATAAAGTTTCGCAAATGTGATAGAAATTAGTATTTTTATCAAGATTTCTTAGAGCATGGTATGAAATCCACTTACTTGCTTATCAAATTTGCTTTTCAGTCTGGTATTTTTATTTTTTATTTTTTGCAAAACATGTAATAATAACTAAAATTCTTGAATGATAATTTTATCGGAATTTATTTCTTTGTATAAATTCAATACAAAGTATAAATTCAATACTTTCAATTTACCATAAATTCTGATTTTCTAAATTATAATTCGTATTAACATACATTGAGTAAAAAATACAAAACTATGAAGCAAATTTAATCGAATGAATAGTTTTTGTGCCATGCTGTAAGGTAACATGATG
The DNA here is from genome assembly GCF_043381705.1 of Parasteatoda tepidariorum. Classification (NCBI taxonomy): domain Eukaryota; kingdom Metazoa; phylum Arthropoda; class Arachnida; order Araneae; family Theridiidae; genus Parasteatoda; species Parasteatoda tepidariorum. The sequence goes on along the minus strand of NC_092210.1, from coordinate 48,160,029 downwards.
ATTGCATCGTTTGGAAAATTTTATCACTTTCTATAAAAACATATTTTATTGTTAATTTTACAGAAATCATTACAAAAACATGAAAACTATCGAGCTTTTTGGTGTGGCCATAGAGGCAAAAACATGGCAAATTTTACCCTTTTCCGATAGTTTTGACAATATTTTTTGTCTCAGAGTACGTATGTACTCCTATTTATAAATTTAATTAAGGATAAATTAGAAATCTTATAATTAATATCTTATAATCTTATAAATACTCGAAATTGTTACAATCATCACAAAATTTTCATACTTTTTGTCCTCTACAACTTAACGAAATATATATTTACCGTGAAACATATACTTAGGGAAATATATATATTTACCAAAATATATATCATATAAAATCTAAATCTTCACCCAAGAACTTTTTAAACTCGGGTATACTTTAAACTACTTTTATGATGAGTTTATGAAAGTGCTATAAACTTTCCCTTATCTTAAAAGTTTTCGCGTCAAGAGATAATTGGAAGCGCATTGGGCATTCACACAAACGATGCCCTTTACACTTGGTTTGATGATGGTTATTTGGCATGTCATTCCACCTTATCTAGTCAAAGTGTGAGTTTCTGAGTACTTTCTGTCAAAATAAACTTGGCGAATAAGGGCTGGAAGCTATTTCGCGAAAAGTTGATCAATATATGCATTCAAGACGAAACGATGCAAAATATTTTCACGATATATTTAAAAGAAACTTTTCTCGATAAATAACCATGTCTTTTTGTTAAGTAAATGAATAAACTCTTGCTTCGAAACAAAAGCAAAGTATTAAATATATCACAGTTCTTGAATAAACTGTCATTAGCTTTTTAGGAGTATATGAAAATATAAAGAATATTTTTCATAAAAAATCCAAAATTTCCGTTTATCACCAATTGCTCGCTTAAAATGTTTTCCATAAATTTGTAAAATATTAAAAAAAAATTTGATGGAAAAATCCCCTTTTTTATGAAACCATATTAGGCAATGTTATTAACGTAAAACAATCATAGCACTTCAAGAAGATCCCAGATACCCACACATGTGACCAATGACGTCAGCACCAGCTGATTGTTATAAGTAGAGCCCCTGAATTAGACAGGCTGACTTATCATTTATTTTTGGAGCAAAGAGCTAACATAAGCACATAACATAATTAATACTAACATAACGTTAACTTGCGAACTTGTTTACTCCAATATTGCTTGATAGGTCAGCTCTGATTGTTAAGGAGCCTAACGAGTTATAAGCAAAATGGTCTACAAAAGTTGAGCTAAGTTTCTCTATAGTTATTTAAATACAGCGGCGTATCGCACATCGAATTTGTTGAAATATAATTCTTTCTTGTCTACGCATTGTGCTTAACTTAGATTTATTATTTGTTTATGTATTTTATTGTAATCATGTTATATTTTTGTTATGTGTACGTGGCAACTTTCGATGCATAATTGATTTGTTTAAGTAATTGATTTGTTAAGCCTTCGAACTTGTCTTTGTGCTAAGTAGGAAAAATAAAATGAGAAAATTGAAATCTTTGTGAAAGAATATAGAATGTGTCACTTAAGAAAAGTGATGTTTGACGAAAAGATATAGATTGAAAGAACGATTTCTAACGTAAGCAAATGCAACGTTTCAACAATCAATCAGGTTTGTGATACCCACACAACTACTCTTGCAAGTATCCCTTTAAGAGACACAAAAATTGTTGCTCTTAATTTTTTGTTTACGGAATAAGGTTTATGGAAACCTAAGAACTTTGTCAAAATGTAAAATTGTAGCTTTGTTTACAGAATTTGAGGTATTATTCCATGCGTAATACTATTAACAGCTTAATCTTAAATTCCTTTAAAAAATTAATGTATGATTATTGCTAGTAATTAGAAGTTAAAAATTCTGAATGAAACGGAGAACTAATCCTTTTAGCCATGATTGATGGCTGATAAAATGAGTGTTAAGAAGAAAACAACATCTAAGGAACGCATGCGCAGATCTAATCGTCTTATCGAACGTCAGCAGTCATCCTTTTTTTTTTCTTACACTATCTCAGTCTTTGATGAGTTCTCACATCCTTGTTTATACGCTCCAAAAGGGTTTGTTCTGTAGGATTGATAAGGATTTATTTTGGTTTTTTTCAACAGCAACATTTTTGTAAGCAAGTGTTTTGGAAGTTAATAGCTTAAGATATTTCAAAGCATTGTGAACAGAATTATTTTTTAGAGAATGGAAAATTTTTCTAGCTTTCCGCATTCCATTAATTTAAGATGACATTACTTAAAACTTATTAAAGCGCATTGTTAATCAGGCACTTTGTTAGTTATACATTAATTATCAGTCTGTCAGTTATTCATTAGTTAAAATACTCAAATTAAATGATTTTTGGTCATAATTCATAATATGTATTATTTATAAAAAAGAAATGAACATACTAAAAAAATAATCTTAGCATATTATATGAAAAAAAAACAGAAAATCCAAATTCGAATTAACGAGTTTAAAGTTTTAATTGCGATTTTCGATTCTTTTAAACAAATAAGATTTACTATTTTTTTTAAAAAAGTATTCTTTTAAATAATTTTGATTACGAAAGTTCTCTTTGTACTGAACTTTATAAAAGTGCTGTACTTATTACATGTACAGTCCAAGATTCTTCTCTTTTTAATATTGGGGTATTTAAATTTGCACACTTATCGAAATACCGAAAAATTGTTATGAGTAAATAATAGTTTTAACAATTTTCAATGAACTCAATAGTTGCTTTTAAAGAGATTGCATAGATAAAGCTTCATTTTTATTTTAAAAAAGTAACTAAATATTTTACCATTCAGGCAGATTTTGCTTCAAATGAAATTTACTGATTCAATAACAACTTGTACCAATCATTTGTATTGAAATATCAAGAACCTACCTGTAAAAAAAGTTTATTATTAGTATTACATAAGTATATTTTGTATATTCCAATACTAAAATTTTAAATAATCCAACAAAGGTAAGTAATCCAATTGAGTTTAAATGCAAGAGTAAATAATTGTTTTTTGATTACAGTACATAGAAATAAATTTTAAAATAAAAGTCATAAATTCTTAGGCCATTGTCTCTTAAAGTAAAAGTATAGGAAAACTGATCATTTATGTTTTCTTTAAGAAATATGCTTTTTGGGGTAAAGAAATTGACAGTCCAGGTCAGAAATAGATTGTGCTGGATGAATTTTCAACAGAATGATAAGAAATATATTAAAGCAAAATAACGGAGGAAACATTGGGAAAAATTAATGCTCAAATTAAAATTTTTTTTATTAGTTTTTAAGGAAACAGTTCTCTGGAAATTACTTCAAGCAAACATTCTTCAAATTGAAAACAAATTATTATCTTTATTTGCTTGAGGATTTGATTCGTTGCATCTTGATTTGTTGTCAAATATTACCAAGATCATTGCTCTTAATACGGCATATTGAAAAATGTAACATAAAATAAAATTAATATATATTACTGGGTACTCATTCTCACTAGAGAAACCAGTTTGACAAGTGAGCACTTGTACCATCTCGTCATACACAATTTTAAGATCAGATAAAAGTTGCCTCAGAACCATTAATGACTTTATAGTAAATATAAAAAAAACAAAAAAAAAACTTGTTGACATTAATCAAGACTGTCTTTCCCTATAATGCAATCTACCAGCCATTAGTGATAATGATATTTTATTTTGAAACGGGCCCTGGACATTTCGAATTTACAATTTTCAATATTCAACTCCGAGGCCTTGATATTTAAAACCCAATACAGAAGACAAGGGAACTGATGGATCAATCATCAGGACAAACAACTTTGTGGAATACTTTGTGATGAGATTAACCTGAAGTTGTGCTGCATGTGGAGGACTTCTCGTAGATTTTTTTCCTTTCTTACCTGTTCTCTACAACGGTTCTCAAGTTTCTACAATTTAGTACAAGGAAGCTCATATCTATAGAATTGTAACATCTGAGTTTTGGACTTTCACTTTGACTCTTTAACCGGTATTTACAATATTTCTGCATACTGGTGATATTCTATATCAAAATAGTATTGGTAGATGTGAGTGCAATGCATAAATCAACCAAAAATTGATAGATTGTCGTTTTGTAATTATCACTAAATTGAGTTTGTACTAGCATAAGAGCTTTCATCTGCGTTGTACTTTTTTTAAATCAAACTAAAACAATTTCATCAAACAATTATAGGTTATTATTCATTTCATGTTAAACTCTTCTTTTATCTTTCTTACATGTAGGTTCAAAGCACTGCTTCAATGAGCTATAACTATTACTGATAATGTAAAGCTATGAACGGTGAAATGCCTTTTTTTAAAAACAAGATTAATAAAAATAATTCTCTAAACCTAAACCACATGTCATCTTACTCAAAAACATGTTTAGTTGATTTAACACTTACAGGGCAGCAGGATTCCTATTAGGCTCTACTTGAGATTTCATTATTAAATTGCTATATTATTTTAAAACATATTAATATGCAGTTAAAAATAAGTATTTAACTTATGGTATCATACTTAAATTAATTCAAGCAATTTAGTTCCTCAAAAGTTCACGATGCTATATTATTAGTTTTAATGTTTATAAAATCATAATCAAACTTATAACTATGGTAAAGATCATAGAAAGAAGTTTTAAATGAAACATTTATACAGTAATAAAAAAGTTTAAAGAAAATCTATTGTGAAATGTTTCATATTTTGTGCATTTACTAGCGTATTCAAATAAAATTGTAAACTTTGGGGCATAAAAGTTAACGGCAAACTTAGCTAGATTTACGACATGGTATAAAACTTTCTATTTAGGGTTTTGAAATGATAGCACTATTTTAGTAGTAAACGGTTTTTGAATAGCGCCTTCCTATAAAGTACCAAGAGGATTTCAATAAAAGTAGCCAATACTATAGTATAGTCAAGAAAAGAATGGCTTTTGAAAGATTTTCTTTTATCTTAAGAGCAAAACAATTTTAAATATTTAGCATGTTCTTCCCTCTCGAAAAATTACAGTAAAAAATAAAAAAATTAAGAGATATTTTTTAAAAATGTTAGCTCATATTTAAATTTGATCTTATCAATCTTGCTAAAGTTACGTGAATTTATGTTATTTATTATTACTTATAGTTAAAAGTTTAAAAGCATTTGCTGCGCTGTAATGTAGTTTTTTACTTTAAACTGAACTCATTTGCTAATAAGAAATTTTTGCCAAATAAACGAGCTCCCTATATAGACTAGCTAGCATTAAGTGGGCACTCATGCAAATAAGGATATCTGCGGTCCTGATCTACATCACTTATTTTGTACTTAAATATTGCGTAGAGAACTGCATTGGCATTAGTCGCAAGATACAATGAAATTCAGAACTGTTTGATTTAGAGAAAGGTGTAATTTTTGGATATCACAGAAATGGCTGATTCTTAGGTGAGTTAAGCATATCTAGTGAGTTAATCAAACCTAAATCGACACTATCGATACTAACGATATCGACACTAACGATAGTCACCATCGTTATAAGACAGTGAAAGTTGAATGGTGATTGTCAGAATATGCCTCAACTCAGAAGACCCACGTAACTAACTGATGGACACCAACGAGTGCTGTTAAAACAAATTTGGGAAAACTGCATCAAACCAGGCACCAACATTCTCCAGGAGATCTAAAGCGAATCGGGGATTGTTGTTTTCATAAATACCATTGGCAAGAAAGTACATTTGATAAGTTTTCATTGTATTGTTGCCGCGCATAAGCCTTTGATTACAAAACTCAACTTCACTGTTGCAACGGCTTCTTAACCCTTCCGCTCCTAACGGGACACATACGTCCAAAGCAAATTTCAAAAAAATCTTTTGGGGCAGAAACGCTTCCTTGTCTAATGGAAGACTTTCCCACCAGTCCTGACAATATTTTTGAGGTATTTTCATTCACAGAACATAAATGGCGCTACCGTACATACTGCTGCCTTACTCATAGTTTATGCTACCAAAATTTTTCTGTTGTTAAAAAAAGAAAAAAAAAACTCGTCGCGAAAGGGTTAAGTGAGATGAAAATGAAGGTTCAATCGCTCTCGATTGGATGGCAGTGTCTGAGTGTGGCGTATGCCAGGAGAACGCCTTTTTCCAGAATGTATTGTATTCATAGTAAAGTTTGGCGAAGGTGAAACTATGGTGTAGTGATGTTTTTCGTGGTATGAACCTTGATCCCAATTCATGGCAAGCTTAACGCCATACTCTTACTCCACTGTTATAGACAGTACTGTGCTTCCTACACTGTTGCAATTTTACGGGTTGGATCATTATTATTTCCAGGATGAAAACACTACTTGTCATGTTGTGAGGTCCAATCGGTATGATGACAACAGGGTGAACCGTATGGACTGACCTGCGCAGAATTCTGACCTGAATGCCATAAATAATCTCTGGTATAAGTCGGATAACCAAATTAAGGGGTGCAGAGAACATGAACGAATTTGCAAGTCTTTTCCAAGCCGAGTGGATGGAAATAACAATGTCCATCATCCAAACTCTTGTGCAAAGTGTGTACCCTGGAGGGTTAAGGTGGTTAATTGCCCCATGTGCAGGCACTACCAACTATAGAAGATGAATAGATTGCGTTATGTTATATTATATATATATATATATATATATATATTATATGA
>NC_092210.1:48129921-48152058 GCF_043381705.1 Parasteatoda tepidariorum | reverse complement strand
TATATATATATATATCTTCTTGTATATTTTACATTCCGTTTTACTAATGTGCAACTTAAATCTTAGTTTTTGAATGTTCCTCTTAAATATGGGACAGAAAATTCTTCATTCCTTATTTTCCATTCTATTTCCGTCTTATTTTAAGGGTTATTCCAATCTATCTAAATTCTAAAACGAAAGAAAACCATTTATTTATTCTGCTTAGAGAAAGTATTCATGAATTTAGGAGCAGAAATTCTTTTCCATACCTCGAAAAATTGAAAATGTTTAAAATTTTTTCGGGACAAGGGAAGGTATTGAATTGCAAATCTGTAATAATATCCTAAGTGTATTATTTTTCCTTTTATGATTTGCAAATCAATTTTAACGAGGTTTATGAGTATAATAAATATATATTGTATTATTTCCTTCAAAATATGCATCTTGATTAAAGATTATGTTTCAAATTTTGATTATTTTGTTTTACATTGAATAATTTGCTCGATATAACTCATTTTAAGAAATCGATACTATAAATTCTAATGAAACATGTCTTGGATTCCTTTCGAATAGCCTTCGGGAAATACTCCAAGCAAGCAGTTCATTAATTAATTTGAGGAAATTATTGTATTTAGTAGCTTAAGAATGCAAATTTTGTCATAAATATTAAACTTAATGCAACAAGTGATTAGGAAATATGAAGTAAAATAAAAGGAACTTGAATTAAAGAGTAATCAATCTGTGGTTGGTAAGAACTGAACTCTTAAAGCCTGATCAAAAAATAGAAACACCAAACTCTTTTTATCCCGTCATACCATCGTTTTCGTTCTAAAAACAAAACCTTTTGAAAAACAAAAACGGTTTTAAAATGAATTGAAAAAATTAAAATACTTACAGAATGTACTTGTGATGATATAAGGAAGGTAGCAATTAGATCAAATATTTGAGAGTTGCTTTTTGTCAAAAACCCCGTGATTTCGTGACAAAGCTATTGCCAACTTGAACTGACAATATTTAATTTGACGTTAAACATATAATTTGATTGATTGCTGCGCTTAATAATAACCAATTATTTTTGTGAATGCTCGATTCCTGTGATTGATTTAAATCCCAGGAATCTCAAATACAAATAAACTGTGATTGAGCAATCAAAGTTCATTTGTTTTCACGCTTGTACTTTTGTCCAAAATGAAATGTTCACGATTTTTAATACCCTCTTCCACAATATGTTAACTTAAATAAAATAACCTAGATTCAATTTAAAGGTCACAAAAGTCATTGCGGATAAGTCTTAATTTTTTTTACCTTGTTTCTAGGTTTTATAGGTCAGCACAAAACAAGGCCATACCACTCGCTTTGGATAAAGCTCTCTTATTTTTATCCAAACTGCTATAAAAAACATCTTTGAAAATGTTTCAAAACTGATCCAAAATCGTATTCATATACATTCTTTACGTGTCGTTAATGTTTTGGTCACCATTATATGCTAATACTTGTAATCAAATTTTAAATTAACGCTTCTGTAACGTTAAAATGTTTGCAAAATATTGCAAAAACATTTTTTTGGAAAGAAAAATGTAATATTACCAAGATTACGTCAAAGAATCATTTCTGGTAGATTAATATATCAGGTTATAATTTTGGAATTAAAATAAATGTTTCAGAGAAATTTATTTAGAGTTTTTTTTCTGTAAGAGTGCTGATTTTAATCTTGCGTAATTAAATCACATTTAAGCTGAAAATTCCGATAAATAAGAAGTAAGTTTACGTGTAGACAATTACAATTCATTAACTTGAATACACAGCTGAAATTATATTGATTTGTTAGCATTACACAAGCCTGCTCTTCTAAATATAAACAATCTAATTATTATCAAAATTATTCAAAAAAAATTATTTAATTCCATTCATATAAAACAATAAGCTTCACTCCATCTTAAAAATAATGCAGTCATATCAAAGAGATTGAGTGATCATTTTAACTTAAGAAAAAGTAAAGTAGCATGAATAATGGACATAAAGATGCTGCTAAACTAATGAATAACTATAAAATATAGAGCATTGTCCTCTTTCTGATTGCCACATTGCTTTTATTAATTTCTGTCAGGGGAAATTGAAACAAATATAACAAATTTCACCATCGAAATTTACTCTTATATTTTATTTTTTAATTTTTTAAATTATATATAATATTTCAGATTGGGTGTTACATAATTACACAAAAACCAAATATAATTTTTTGTTCAGAAATAATGTAAATGAAATATTATAGTCTGAAAAACTAAAAGGATGTATGGAAAAACTAATTACTAATACTAATAGTGTAATATTTTACTAATAGTGTCTATCAAATGGAATTTTTAAGCAATGAAATAAGTTTTTTAAAAGATAAATTTTTCTAAAATATATTGGCTAATTTGGTATGCTCTTTATTACATAACCATTCATTATTTTGTGATAAAATTTTCAGAAGAGTTTCTCAGAATAGAAATTATGGATGAGTTTCGAGAGAAGTAGATATGCAATTTAGAAGTAATCAATCATTCCTTAATCACTACCAAAGTGCGGAGATAGTTCTCTATCTTTTCTATTATTACTTCAGATAAAAGCTCTGCGTCGAAATTACAGTTGAAATTGTTTGCAATTCATAATGTAAAATAATATTTTTCAATGAAATTCCCTATTTCTTTTAAGGACATGTTTCTTTTTATTTGTTATAAACTTCAATTATTATGCAAACTGCAAGTTACATGACATATGAGCATTGTGAAATGCTGAATTCTTATGTGCGAGCAATAGATTTTGTACATAAATGTATACATAATTGTTCACGTAAGTGCAACCTATTCGGTAGAAAACTCTAAAAATTTTATAGATAGGTAGATAGATAAACAAATCAATGATTTGAACCCTATATTAGCTCGAATAGTACATAAATAACATTTTAGATGTTATGGTGCTGTTGTATATTTAAACTAGTGTAATAAAACTATTTTGTAATATTTTTTATGAATGTAAAAGTTAAAACTGTCAGAATTTTACGTTTAGTACTTCATGTATTTTAAACACGGTTTCCCTAATTTTCAAAGTTATTTGTTATTATTTCTGAATAAACTCGTAAGAAGTAGAGAAAAATAACATGTAATTAAAATATTTCAACCATTTTTTTTCTTTGAAGAAATATTTATTTATTTGACTTTTTTTCATTTGGAGTAGCTGTGATTGGTGAAAAGTATAAATATTTAGATTTTTTTTCGTAAATATTAAAGCAACGTGCTAACAAGTTATTTTTAATTTCTTAATAAGATGGGAGAAAACATAACAAAATACTTAGAAATAAAAATAAATACTATAATTATATAAATTGACAAGCTTTTGGTGAGTAAGTCCGTACTTGCACAATCCAACATTCGTAAAATAAAATAAAATGATCAAAAAAACAAATAAAAGCAAACAGTTTCATTGTTTGGTATAAAGTTTCTGATATTTAACCATACTAACGTGTAATCAAGAACAGTTTGAATTAATACGGAACCATATTAAGTTTGCCTCCAACGTGAACAATCCAACATTTCGAAAAGTGTATCACATAACATCAAACTATAATACTTCTTCTGTTAAAGCATGTGATATTTCATGTTACATTTCATGTATTAGTTAAATTTAAAAAAAGTTAGCCAGAGGTACGTAAACAGTTAAAAATAGTTCTAGCTCTAAAAGGATGAAATGCTCAAAGAAAAAAAAATCTGGTATAATTACCATTTTGTATGGTAATGATATCAACATCACTAAACATAAAATATAGGATATCATTCTTCATTTTGTCTGCCACATTAATTTTATTATTTTCACTGAAGTGAAATAATATTACATAAATCAGGTGAATATATAATATATTTCACCACTGAAATATATTCCTATATTTTATTAACTTTTTCTAATTATAGTTTAAAATTCGGCAAAATGACCAAGCACATTACCCAATTTTAGGGATCTAATTCAACAGCCATAGTAGGAATGTTACGTAATTTTGACCCTGTTAAGAATTCGTGGTCAGCGTCTGATCTGAGGCTTTTCGCTCCAAACGGATACACCGCAACCAACGAGCGAGCATTCAGACATGACACACTTAAGATGCACCTTGCTGAGTTTGTTTTTGTCATCCACCAGGATCGAATTCTCAACCACCAGCTCTCCAGCCAGAGTTGTGAGAGACGCATTAATTGTTTGTGATACCGGAGTGCTTATGGTAATGATACATCTGGTAGATAAACCATAAATCTGGTTAATAAAATCATTATACGGTATCTAAACCATTCATTTTGGTAATTATTCCGCTCATATTGCAATAATTTGCCAGAAATTCTGTTTTTCAAAATTATAGTTCTTACTGCCACTCTTTTTTTTTACACATTTAATTTCATTTTTTTAACCTTATAAGTAAATTCAACTGGATAAATGTTTTTATGCCATGTTCTAAGAAATCACATTCATTAAATTTTGTTACTTATTATAAAACCATATTTTATTGTTAATTTTATTAAAATCTTTATCAGAGCCTTTCGCTTAAAATTATCGAGCTTTTTGGTGTTCCCATAGGGCCAAAAATGCGGTAAATTTTACCATATTCTGGTAGTTTTGACCGCACTTTTTTCTTAAGCAGTGGTAAATGATTGACATTTTGAAAATTTCCAAACAAGTACTACCAGCAAATGAAAAATATAAACTTAAAGTCAATATTGAGAATGCATTTCTTAAATAAAAAATATATAAACATTTTCTCTTAAATTGTTCTTATTTCTTCTTCACTCTTAAATCTCCCGTTGCTGTAAGTGCCATTTCTCTGGAATCGTGATCCGCAGTTTAAAAAAGTTTGATTTATCCTTTAAAATGTTCTAAAAGATTTTCGTTACCGTTGGTTTCTTTATCTTTTCATCCTGGATTTCCTTATCTTTATAAATATTTTGTGGTATTGTAAAAATATATTGAATTAAAGAGATAAATTGCCAAACCTAAAAATAATTGATTTTTACTATGATTTCTATTTTGATTTCTACTGTGTTTTTATGGAACACTTTCACATGTTTCTCTTGGAGTTTTATATGCAGATTATTAAAATTTAAGAAAAATGCAACTAGTAACTTCTGCATTGAAAAATGTGTTAAAATACAGATGAATTGGAGCATGTCAACTAGATGGAATTAATGGTATAAATTACATAATGTTAACTCATTTCAAATTTTGATAGAGTGATAATTGAAATATAAATAAATGATTGATTTAATTATTATTTGTTTAAGAGAAAGACAATTCTTTCTTCAATTATTTGATTTAGATACGATGCAAAAACTCAAATTTCAATGAGAAATTAGTCCCAATAGGAAAAATAATATAGTTACATCGCGTTTAAATAATACTATTGAAACAATTTAATAACTCATTTTTCAATTTAACTCTCTCTCTTAACTTTGTTTTTAAAAAATGAAGCTTTCTGTGGAAGTTGGCGAGATTTTTTTTGGAACCATTATTATTTAAATCGACATTTATGTTTCAATTTTAATCTTTGTTTCCGTTTTAATTTGTGTTTAATTAAAAATTTTAAAATTACTTTATATTTCTTCAATATAATTTTTTTTTAAAATTTTGTATAATAATTTTTTGTGTATTATTTTCAGAGATTTTTTAGTAATAATTGTATCTCATCTACATTAATAAATTGTACGATCTACATAGTTTAAAATGTTCTCGAATGGTCAAATATGCAGTTACAGGCAGTAAATTGGAACTTACAGATTAGGAAATAGTTTATGAATCTACATGAATGTATCAGTGAAATGATTGTTATATAAATATTTATAATACAAATACAGAAAAGTAATAAATTCAAAACTGTTTGTTTGGAAGTACAGAGCCTCAAGTCATTAGCTGTTTTAAAGAGTGATATCTAAATTATTATTAACAAAATTTATTTTATATTATCAATTAATAAGAAAAATACAAATAAAATTTTTATAATTTAAGTCAGATAACTATTCGTTTAATATTTGTCAAATAAGAAATAATTATGGGTGCCTTTTTATTTGTTTTCTAAATGCATTAAAATTAATCTGATTCTTTTTATGACCTCATATTTAACAGAGCATTATATTTCACTCGGAATCGGAGCTTTTACGTTTTAAATCCTCTTAATTTCTACTTTAAAGTATATATTACAATTATATAGATTGTGATATTTTTTTTTTGAATTGTAGTTTGCTTGTTTGATCCCTAAAAAAATACTAAAGCGGGGAAATCCTTAGATACTGAACAATAAAACGCATTGAATCTTAAACTGGATTTATCTGTAATGCACAGCACATTCAAGGAGGAATGCTCGGTTCTTAAAAAGTTTTGATTGGTATTGTAAAATAAAACTGCAATTTAAAGCATATTCTATCTGCATTTTATGAACAAAATGTATTACGAAAGCAGCAATCTCTTATAGTTCAAGGGTCAAAATTCTAAAAGCATAATACTGGTATAAGGCTAAAAAACATTCAACTCTATTTACCTGAATGCAACGATTATAATAACGATCCCAAAGTACCATAATCGAAAAACTCCACAGCTGTAAATGATTGGGTTATTCGTGACCCCACTAAACTTATACTTATGTTGTGTTACGAGGGAAATTTGTTGAGATTGAATTACATAATCCAAATGACCAATGAGTAACTACAAATGAAAATTGGTACAGGTTAAAACTATGAAAGCATAGCATTTACCCCATTGTTCAAGTTTCTATTTTTTAAAACAGTAATAAAAGGTTTTTAAATATGAAAAGAAATTATGATAGAAATTATGGTCAAAATAATTTCCATCGTACCAAAATACTTAAAATACTTAGAATTAAATCTTGATAAAATTTCTTTGAATGTAAAAAAAAAGGAAGAAATAAACAAGATATCTGTATATAAGGTTAAATTTACCATTTCATAGTGCTTCAAAAGGTTAAAGGTTAATAAATTAGTGTTCTTCCCTTAAAAAAAAATCCATCGATATTTTTTTTATTCATTAGTACTAAAAAAGAGTTATAATAAAAATAAGTTATTTTCATATTTTTTAAAATAAATATACTCTTATAAAGTCTTCCCTAAAAGTGTTTTTTATCTATTAAATATATACTCTTGCTGTTAAATTTGATAGAAGTTTTTTTCTAAAATAAAAATTATATATTCTCTTTCGTGTTAGTTCTGTAACAACAATCTAGTTCATTAGCTTACTCATCCCAGTCTTGAAAAGAAGATGAAGAAATGTTCTATTCTCCAATATTCTCCTCTAGATGTTTCTTGGACTCAGGTGAAACTTACCCTTCGCGTGAAGCTTATCGTCTCAACTTTCAAAATCGATTTAGGTTTAATCGGAAGTTGTTTTGAAAGAAAGGAGTTTCAACCGGATATTTAGTGGGTATATTGCGTGTGGAATATGCAAAGAAACTTGATGATTTTGCCACGAATTCGTGTTAGATGAGAATATTTGTTCAACTTGCATGATTTTGTGAAATTATTACATAATTTACCATTTTAGGTTTTGTTTATTATAGATTTATGAGCAAATTAAAGATTTGGTAAAAGAGTTTTATTCGTACAATGATTTTTAAAAAATCTTGATAAAAAAGGAAATAAATATGCTTTTATTTTTTTAAGAACTATATGAGAGTAAAGAGAATATAAAACAAACGACGGAGTGCCGATTAAATTAATAATAAAAACATGCGATTAATCAGGTAAAATGGTTATAAGTTATTATTATGATTTTTTTTAAAATTCAAACTAAAAGTAAGCCATTAGAATGTTTGAATTTTAAAGAAGTTGATTTTAAAATAAAGAGTGAAGGGTTTTCCAAAAGGGTTAACGATAACGTGATTTGCCACATTCCACGTTCTATTCCCGATTATAGACTTTAGTGCACCGGAATATTAGTCGTAATGTATTAGTCATAATTATTTTACATTAGAACTATTTGACTAAATTCTTACGGGAAATGATGTTAGGGCTTGTTTTAAACGTAAAGCAAATTATTTTGGACCATTATTATAAGTTTAAAGGTGGAATATTGGGCACTTAACAAATATTGACAATATGCCGGACAAGATGGCTGTTTGTTTATACGAAGCGAATTGGTGAATGTCTTCTAGTGGGATTGAATTGACAAACTGGTCATGCCCAGTAAGTTTCAATCCTCTTTACTAATGGATAAAGAATATTAATTGTGGTCGATTATTTGCCAAATAACTTCAATCTTCTCGTCGATTGATTTGACAACTACTCATATAAACTGTTATAAAGTGCGTGCATGTTTCTAGTCTCATAAAATTTACATAAATCTGTCAATTGTATAAATAATTTTATAATATTTAACATCTATTCACTTCGGTTTTGTTCGAATTCATATTAATATTCTGTCAGTCCTGTCTGTATGTTTGATAAATAAATTAATTTTGTTATAAGAAATATCGTATATATACATACTAAATTAATGATTCTTTTTTTCTACTGTATCTTAAGAGAAACTTTACTAATTCTTATGTGTATCATATCTTAGTGTAATTTTAAATTTTAGTGTTACTGAATAATGAATACAGGGGCGGCTACTTTATATCAAGTACGGAAGAAACACCATTTTCGTCTAAAGCGGTTGATACCATTTTTACAGTATAGATACATATAAAAAAATAATATAGTACTGTTTTTTACAGAATGTAATTAGTTAATTAATTTGCTGATTATTTCGATAGTTCAATTTAGTTTTTTACGTATGACTGAGTATTTCAATACATTTGAGTACAAACAGAGATAAGATAGTAACGAATCATATTAAATAATATTGAAGATAGTAAAAAGAGTGAATCTTATTACACATGATTCACAAAGGATGTACTTGCATTAGGCATCTCATAGCATAAAATCACACAAAAGATGCAACTGGGTTAGGAGAAAAAGGGCTCAGCTTAACCCTGTCCCCCACCCCCATGCTGGGGGTCCAGGGGATACTAGTGACTCGTTGTGAGAGAACGTGACTGCGTCAGTACAAGATAAGAGGACATCAAGAAGAAAAGGCTGGATCACGAAAGATGGCAACACAATAGGTCGAAGGACTGACCTGTGATATGGTCCAGGGGGATCCCTGAATGCACAAGTAGGATAAAATTAAATATTATTTGTTAAAGTATGCTACTTGTAAAACAAACGAGGCCCAGGTGCTGCTCTTAGGGGAACTATATAAAGTATTGAGAAAGCTATTGGTACCATTTTACCCACTAAAATATTTTGATATTCTACACATTCCTTGATTAAAAAGCTCCATTCGCTTCGAAAATATAAAAATTAGAAACAGTCGCCAAGCTTGAAGTGCTCCAATTGAGGCGCCCATTTTTAAGATTTACCAAATGTGAATGTGAAGAAGGAAAAGTGATTTGTTATATCAAACGTAAAGTTACAAACGAAAAGTGGAAAAATAAAGACATGAAACAAAACTAGAAAAATAAGCAGTAGCCGAGAGAGAAAAAAGATAAAAATCTACATAGGAAAAACCATAGTGGTGGAGAGGGGCAAATCAGGGTAAAATGCATTTCCACCAGCTATAGAGAGGTTGAGAGGAACTGATGTTGTTAACAAGGGAAATATCATTTCGTTCATATGAATGCTCATTCATTTGTTAACGACTTTAGTCCCTCACCACCTCTCCATAGTGCGTGGAAATGCATTTCACCTCTCTGTGTTGGCTACCGTTTTCTTGTTTTTTTCTATCTATTTTTCTCTCTAGGCTACTGTGGTTTTGCACTTTTTTAAAAATATTTTTTTTCTCTCTTCCATCTTCTCTCTGGTTTTATTTCTCACCTTTATATTCCTTTTTTTGTTGGCAACTTTACGTTTTATGTTTTAAAAGAATTTTCTTTCCTCTCATTCTCGTTTGGCAAGTCTTGAAAAAGACTATTTTTGATTGCTTGAAACATGCCAACTGTTATTTCCAATTTGTATATTTTTGAAGCGAATGAAATTTTTAATCTAGTGATATTATACCGTTTTAATTTCCTGAGGTTATTTGTTTAAATGTACATCTTACTCTAAAAATTCGACTTCTTATGTAATTCTTTTTATAAAATGCTACTGTAGAATAAAATTTCTTTTTACAACTGAATATGCATGCCAAAAGTACAAATCAACTTTATTTTCAACAGTGTCTTTCTTATACTATTAAATATGAATTCCTGTAAGATTTGCCATCCCCGATAATTTGTACTTTGTAAAACAGAATGCATATATAAAATTATTTCTCTTATTATAAATTTATTATCTGAAAACAGTACTCTTACACTGTCAAAATATTCGATCAAATTACGGTATAAAGTACCGCCACTTTAAGTACATCATCCGTAAAATACATTTTTACCGTAAAATATTGTACCGTAATTTTTTCAGTAATATTTATTTAGTTAGAGAAATTCAGTGATTTTACAATAATTATCACTGTAAAAATTACTATATATCAGAATTTTTTGTAACTTGATCTGGTAAAATAGGATTCCTGTAAAAATTTATTTTTTACAGATAAAAAGTACCGGCACTCTGAGTTTCATAACTTTTTACCGTAATATGATCCAGAATTCATTCTTATGTAGTTTTTCATGCATAATCACATGCTTTAAGTTTTCATAGCATTGAAGTTTTTATAATAATAAATTATTATTATTTCAAAGTAAAGAAATTACACGATTTGCACAAGAGTGTAAATAAAAAGTATAATTACTGGCATAGCATATTCATTAAAAAAGCTTAACATCAAAAAATAAGCGTGTAATAAAACTAAATAGTTTTGACTTTTTTCCATTTGGCTATAATTGCTTTTGTTACAGTTTATTTAAACGTTAGCAATAAGCTAATTAAAATATTTGCCTTGGTTATGAATTATTATAATCGTTACTTTTAAATTAGAGTATATTCCTTTTGAATACACTTTAATTTCCAAATACTAGGCTGTAAAAAGTTAAATTATGTAGAAAAAAATATAAATTTTAATTAAAATGAAGTAAAAAAATAGTTGTTCGTTTTAATTAAATTAAAACAAGATTGAAAAAAAAATTAAAACTTATTTAAAAAGCTATTAAATATTGATAAAAAAAAATAGTTTTTATGCGTCTCTACTACTATTTCATTTACTAATTTCTTCTTTCAATGACATTCCTCGCTAAAAAAATTTTTTCCAACTCTTAAAAATGTTTTTAATATCTTTTGAGATGTAATTATTTGAAATGAAACTTTTTAGGAGGTAAATAGCGGCTTCTTTTATTTATTACCTCATTTTGTATTCAGCTTCTTCAGAAATGGGCATTTTCGACCAGTTTAATTAACAATCTTTTTAATTTCTGTTGCATTTTTAATTTTTTCATTAACTTAAAAATTATTTAATTTAATCTTTGTTACTTTCTGACTGAAAGATAAAAGTTAACGTTTGCTTCTAATTTTTAAATTATATTTCTTTAGGTTAATGATTTTGTCTGTAAATTCTTGTTCTCAGGATTTGTTGATAAAAATTAGTTTTATGATGTGTTATGATGAAATAGTTTTAATTTGACTCAATAGAAAATTATTCTTATGGCAAACTGCTGGAAATCTCATCAAATACATATTAACATATATTCATAAATTTAGTAGTTATAATTTATAATACCAGTTTTGAATGTACTTAAAAAATCATTTAGCACCTCTTTTTTATGGCTCTTATTTTTTTTTTTCTGTTTTGTGTTTATAAAATTAGTGTGGAAAAGTTTCGTTTTCGTTTATAAAAGGATTCTTCATTCCGTTGATAGAAATTATTTTACTGTTGGTATTTCTAACCGTTGGTAATAATTACCATGTTGTTAAATAAAAAAAAGACTTAATTCCGTCTACAGCTTTGCTAACAGCCATAGACGAGAAGTACTTGGACATTTAAATGAGATAGTTAGCCTAGTTAAAATAGAGACAACTATCAACTTTAAAAGGGAACGTTTAGTTGAAGCCTTGACTTTGATTAACTAGCTGTACAAATTACAGTTCAGTATCTCTGTTATATTTTCATTCTCCCTGGCTATTTCCTTTATATTTTATCCTATTAGCTGATACTCTATACGATAAACGAAGTGAAAATCTACAACTGCATTAATTTATCAAAAAGCCTTTTTTTAAAAAATCCGATGGAAAAAACACTTATACGTATTTATTTTTAATCAGTTTTACAAGTTCGATGGTATAGTACAAGTATTTAAACACGCATTATATTAAGCATAAAAATAACTTTCAGGGGAAGAAAAATGGAAACAGGTTAAATTTTTTAAATTAAATTGTAATTAAGTTAGGTCTTGAAAATAGTACTCCTGTTTTTTAATACTCAAAAGCGAGAGAAAAAGAATAATCAAGCAATTTATCGAATTACAATAAAACAAATAATGAAAGGATTTCTGAGATTTTCATAAATACAATTAAATAAAGAAAAAAACAATATAAAAAATACAATAAAGAAAAAATAACATGAATATAAAATAAGGAAGAATATCCAACCAGTAGTTATGCTTATGTCTTCATGGGGGCGCTGCATACGTTACAGTACGCAACGTTATCATTTTCCAGCGCTTAGTGAGTGAGCGAACTCGTCGCTTTTTCGCATGTTTTAAGATTAAGTCAAAATTTCTTTAACATTTTTATGTAGTTAAAGTAGAGCATTTAAGTCTGAAAGAGGCTCTTTTATATACAAATTAGGCATACATTTCTATTATACTTATATGTCCTACATTTCATTGTTTCAATTAAATTTATCTGTGGTAAATTGTAACATACTTTGCATACATCAAAAATGACGCAAATGTGATTAGATATTTGTAAAATAAATACTCCAGCAAAATACAAATTTCAATTCAAAGAAAGTCATTTTCAAGTTCAGATGCAAAGAAAACTCATTACCATCTGGACAAAAAGTTAGAAAAGAAATTCAACAAACTAGAAGGGTAATCACCCATACAAAGTAGTCATTACGTTACGCAGCGCTTGTTAAGCATTCTTTACCAGCTATAGTTGTTGCAACGTTGAGTTTCAGCTTATTCGCGCTTCTTCAAAGGAATTAGGTTTAGACTTCATAATAAGACTTAAGAAATAAATTTTTTCTTTAGTTGTTTTTACTTTAACTTGCGTAGTTTAATAGAAAAAAAAATCAATTCAATGTATGCTGATTTTAATTAAAATATCGAATAAACAATAATGTATGAAAATAAAAATGTCACAATGTTAGTACGTAAATTTTTGACCTTCGGTTCACGGAGAACTAACAGCGAAAGCTATTAAAAACACCAGACACTTGGCATTCGTTTTAGCTGATGAATACCGAGGTTATGATAGACAGTGTTAAGCTGACAAATAGTTTGTATAGAAAGAATTGCCGATTCAAAGAGAAAGTAGGTAATGTTGGCAAAAATCAAAAAAATTTTATGTTTACTTCCACTATCAGATCAACAAAAGTTTAATAGAAAAGTATTTTAATCATGGAATTAAATTTTACGCACCTCTTGCACTTTTAAAATTGTTGCAATCTGTAATCGATCATAATAAATTTAAAAGCACATATTTATTGTAACAGGCGATAGTAAGAAAATTAAATATAAACATATAGTATATATGCCCGGTGGCTGAGTGGTAGCGCTTCGTGCTGTCGTGCCACAGGTCCCTGGTTCGATCCTAGGGTCTGGGAAGGGTTGACTCAGCCTTTCATCCCTTCAGTGGGTCGATAAATGAGTACCAAGCATGCTTGGGAACTAAACACTGAGGGTTCCGCGTTCGGCTGGCCACCTGACCGGAACATCTGCTCTTGCACCCCAGAGCCCAAGGTCAAGAAAACTGAGATGGGCACAGTAGGCCTTGGCCCTCTATGGGCTGTCGCACCGCTGAGTTTAGTTTAGTTAGTATATATGCATATTGCAGTTAAAATAAGTTTCTTTCAAGATTTATATTCATTTTCAATTAAATTAAGTAAATATAAAGTGTAAAGCACTCCTCACTTTCTCAAAGTCGAAATGCGTTCTCTTCTCAAATACTTCAGATTTAGTTCTTTATGTTCCCATACATTCCGCAAGGAAAATTACTTTTTAGTAGCATTGACTTTATTTTTACTCAGTGCATTCATCTACCGCGGATCTTCATAAAAATGTGAAGTTAAAGCTTCTATGAGTAGAAAGATTTCGTCGGCTATACACCAACTTAAGTATTTTTTGGTGTCCATTTTTAAAAAACTTACATTAAAACTAACGTTCCTACGCTATTAGTAAAATACACTATGTTGTTTCTGAGCAAATGCAGCATCATTAAAGATAGGAAAATGAGGTTAGCGTTGCCGTTAAAGTATCGCAAAAGCTATCTAATAACGAATATGAAAATTTCTTAGCTAATTTAATTAGCTAATTCTTAACTATTTTCGAGAATTACAAACATCATAGATTTTAATATTTGCTTTTATGAATCAACGTTTTAGCAGAAACAAAAAAAAAGGGAATGAAATAAAAATAATTATGTTGATATAAAAATAAAATAAATATAAAATGAGCTGAAATAAAATTAAGATAATCTGCAGCAGGGCTAAAATAAAGCGAATTAGCACTGAGAAAAAAAGTATGATCATAACTACCAGAAAATGCTAGAATTTACCGCATTACCTTAGAACATCGCATTCGGGAAATTTTTTTTCTGTCTTGTATAGTTTACTAATTGTGCGGTAATAAGAACTATAAATTTAGTCTGAATTTCCAGTAATATATAATAATATGAATATAAGTCTGAATTTCCGGTGATATATAATAATATGAATATACAGAATTTCCGATAAACTGCTTACCACATGAGCTGCTATATTACCAAATGAATGGTTTAAATACAGCATATTTTGGTTTCATCAACCAGGATAATGTTTATTTTATTTCATCAGAAAAGTCATTACCATGTAGTAAAGTAATTTTATCACAGTTTTTTTTTTCCGCAAGTAGTATTATGATACTAGTAGTTCGAAAAAAAAGTAATCATAAAAATAACTTCCAACATTTTATTTACATGCATATCATATCGTTCATGCAGATAAGTAACATAATAACATACCTCATTTACTCCGATAAAGCAACTAGTCACAGAAAAAATACAAAAATAAAAAAAAACTAATCAGAAAGTGTTGATAATTATTACTATCATTTGATAAGCTTTGTCATTTTTGAAATAAAAATTAATTATTCCTATTTGTTATACACCGCAAGTTATTATTATTCTGAAATAGTTGAAAGAAAATATAAAAATTTAGCTATGCATTATATATCTCATTTAAAAAAAACATTGTAAAATCTCGAAAATTTTACATCACAAAGGCCGTAAAAATATGGCCATGGTATGTATTCATCTGGAATTCCATAATAAATAAAGTAACAGCTGCGAATAAAATTCCTTGCTGCGTTTGCTGAGGTATGAAAAGGGATTTCTAAATTCTTCTCAAAGAAAAAAAAATCCCTTCAAGCGATATTAAATTTTGTTATTCATTTTCTTTCTCGTCAGAAAATATATTTAGCCTTAAAGCATCTCACTGCTTTTGCACAACTTTAATGATGTTCAACGATTTCCGACACTGCCTTATAAATACAAAAATCTATGAATTATGAGCGTATTTTAAGTTTTCTCTAGCATAATGTTAGTATGTATTTTGATTAAATGTTTGCTCATTTTAGTTTCAACAAGAAACTACTATAAACATATCTGTATAATAAATGTTTTGTCATTATTTTTATAGTTGAATAAACATTATTTTCTATATGTATTAAATTTGCAGTTTCCAAATCATGCAACTATTTAAATATTTTTTTTACTATTGTTAATAGCAGTGATGATTACAGTACACAGAATTTGCGTATAATCTATAAGGCAGCTGATAATTTTTCAAGAGCTTTAACCAAATTTCGACAAGACCATATCTTCTAAACACAGTTAAAATTAAATAGAGTATTAGTTATTTTTTATGCACCCGGATCCATATATATGGAGTGTTTCAAAGAGTGTATAAAATTTAATGTTAAAAAATAAAATACTGTTTCATTTATTTGATACCAACATCTCCATATGAAAGGTAATATTTTGCAAGGGACAACACTATTGGTAATCGTGAAATCCATCGTTTCGTATTTAAAAAAGAAACGATTGGCCGTTTTTTTTAATCACCCGATGAAAGAAAATCACTTTAGATCATGCGATTCGGACACCTTTAATCAAATTATTTTTAAATTCATAATTTTGAATATACACTGGTCGACAAAATTAAGAGATGGAAGACATTTTCCTAAATATCTCGAAAAATACTGAATATAAATAAATGAAATTTGGTATGGTTATAGCTTATTCCATGATAATAAAGTATGCAAAACAAAAATGAAAGTGAAATTCACTGGCAAGACCTATTGCCAATAAATCCAATGTAGTCTGAACTTAAGGATAAAAGATGTCAATAAAAAGGAAGCTTGCACAGTGTATGTTTGCCTCTAGTATAGTGTATGGTCACCCCTGACAGACAGACAGTATGCACAACGAGTATGCATGCTGTTAATAAGGGAGTTAAGGAAGACTTGTGGAAGACCCTCCCATTCTTCCACCAGAGCAATTTTTAACTCCAGAATGGTTCTGGAGGGAGGTTGGCGCATCGCAATAGCTCTCCCAAGCATGTTCAATAGGATTCAGGTCAGGGGATTTGGCTGGCCAATCCATTCGTTGAATATCCTCGCTTTCCAGATACTCATCAACCATGAGAGCCCTATGTGGCCACGCATTGTCGTCCATAAAAATAAACTCAGGGCCAACAGCGCCCCTGAAAAGACACACATAGGGCTCTAGGAACTCCTGCCTGTGCTTCTGGGCATTCACGGAACCATTATCAAACACATGGAGCGGTCTGAGTGTATCTTGCATGATTCCTGTCCAAACCATGAGTCCTCCACCAGCATAATGGTCCCTTTCGATAATGTTGCTGGGATGGTATCGGCTTCCAGGTTCCCTCCAAATCAGTAACCGTCCAGAAACAGCGTCATAGAAATGTGCGAAAATGCTTTCCATCTCTTAATTTTATCTACCAGTGTAATAAAAGGTATTAAATACATTCTAGAAAGCTAATTCATAAAAATTACGAGGAAAAAAAACCGGGCAAACACTATTAGTTAACGCTCATTCAACGGCAGGTAAAGCAGAGGAGTCAGATACAAGAGAAAGGCTTTTGTAATCTAACTTATATTCGATTCTTGATAAATAATTGATGCTGTGCCACTGTCTTTAATATGACAGAACAAGATTAAAAAACTATTTCCTCAATTAAATGTAAAAATGCGACTAATGAGAATATTGCTAAAGACATGACCATTGTATTTAAATAAAACTTTATGTAAAGTCTCAATATGAAAAAAAAAAAATACTTGGAAGTTACTTTTTTCGCTATGGTAGGGATATTCTTTTTTAGCAAATGGAATTGTAATTAAATATTAGTATTGTTCTGAATACAACTAACCACGAAATAGTGTTTATCAGGCATAGTAGTCTGGCAAACAAAAACATAATAAATTTTTTTATAAAAATATCACGGATGCCATGGCAGACTAAAAACGTAAAAAGAGGTGACTAGTGAGGAGTAAAAATTCATTAAAAGAGTTTAAATTTAACAACTTTTCCTAGCATACTTCCACTGAAAATGAATGTGAAGACTGCTTTCACTTGAAATATGAATAATTCGCAAGGTAATAAGTCATAGCGGTAGTTACGATTCAATAATTAAATATTATTAATTATAATTAAATTTTCTGCCACTTCCAACATTTTTAGCAGCTCGTGTCATTCCGACGATATGCGTATACCAGACTTCTTTTAAAAAAGGGCAAATGACAAACTAAAAATACGATTCTTTTTTCTCCACTTGAGTAAAATCAAAACAAATCTTCTCTCAAAAAATTAATAAAATATATTAGTATTACATTCAGCGTTGCTTTGTTCTGTGCAAAAAAGTTTAAACAGTTTCCAGAATAACTTTATTACTGCAGCTTTGAACTATCCATAATAGTTTAAGAGCAATGTATCGGAAATTATTATAGTAATGTTGCATTTTAAAAGTAACAAGTACAAATTTTTTTGATATTTCGGGGCAAATATTTAATTTGCGAGTTCAAAATTTCTTTAATTTTATAATTTTATTTTTTATTTCCAATTGCAGAGAACTTGACACAATGTAACTAATAAAAGCAAACACAAGAAATAAATAAAAATTATCTTATCCGGCAAAGTGCTCCGTAAAGGGAAATAGGTAGGGGTTCGTAGTAGTTTTAAAGTAGGGTTTCAATAATCTCGAAATAAAACACAATGAATATATAATTCGTTGAGGTTTTTTTTCGCGATGATTCCTACCAAACTTCGAATAAACGCACAAGCTAATCACGTTATCTTTTTGAATTAATTTTAAAGGGGAAAAAACTAGAGATTGAAAGGTAGCAATGCGTTGTTGTTATATTTTGATTATTTTATGTCTCAAACTTTTTCCTAATTATCAAACAAGTTTTGATTTTGAACCTTTCAAAAGTTTTATTTCACCGATTCATAAAAAGGAGTTTTATGAAAACAAATTTCTGATTATTTAGCAGAACTACTCATTTTTACTTTAAAAATCACAATTAGTTTCAATTTACTTATTAATCCCCAAGCAATTACGGAAAATAATATTCGGCTTATCTTTTGATAACTAAACTCAAAACTTGGTGATCTAAAGAAGCACTTTTCAAAATATTCAACGAAAAATGGCAAATACGCGAAAAAAACCAAAAAAAGAAACGTATTAACTGATTAGCAGCTAATTAATGTATGTTTGGAGGTAGTTCTAAGGATATATACTCAAGAGTAATAAATCTCTTCTAATCTAGTTTGGAACGATAAATGATAGCTTTTTTGATTACATTGCTGCTCAAATTGATGTTCCAAATTACTTTAGAAGCTAAAAACTTTAATTTGTTTCGTTTAGTTTTCAAATAATCTAGATTTCATACTGATAATTGGTACTTATGAAGAAATTTAATTTCAAGAGATCATTATAGCGCGCAGAAAGCAAAGATGGAGGGATCACTTCGGATAAAAACTACTTTTTTTATGTGTGGCAAATAAATAGTAGCGTAATTATTGTTTATCCTGTTAGTAATTTGCAAGTTATAAGTAGATTGAATATGATATTGAGCTATTTACTTCACGAAATTCATCACTCTTAATTGTGAAAACTGTGTGAAAGTCGGAGAAATAACTTATTTCTATTAGTTTTTTTTTATGAAATCATGATCAGAGTTTAAGTTTGAGACACTGCCAAAATATAGAATAGCGAGTTTTGATTATACAAAATTAAAATATTATGTATCAATTAATATGTATCACGTTTTTGAAGAGTTATATATATATATATATATATATATATATATANAAATAATGTGACTGTCAGGAAAAACCTAGAGATTTGAATACAAGGTGAAAACTGATATCTGAGAAAATTATTTGTTTAATATATATATATATATATATATATAGCATAATAAATAAATACAAGAAAACACGAAGAAAGTTAAGAAAAACAATAAGTTTCATTTATTGCGCACAAGCTGCAAGTAAACAGAACAGAACTCACTAGGTAAGTTCAAAATGTAGAGAAAACAAAGGAAAATTATAGACATATGCAAAAGGGGGGGGGCAATAATAATTAATGAAAAAAATAACAAACAACAAAGGAAAACTTTAAATTCCTCTAGTTACACTCAATTTGCGCTTTTGTTTTCATATTTTGAAATCTGGCAATCTTGCTGCGAAAATATTTTTAAATCATTCTTGAAAAATTTCCCGTTCATGTAAGTACATCTGATTCCGCTAATCGCTTTATAGTTTTTGTTTTGTTTTATACTGTTTTTTTCCACTTATTTTATTTTATTTTCTGTTTTTACGTGTTATTTTTACTTATTGTGTTCTATTTTATTTGTAAATTTTGTAAAAACATTTTTTTGAGTGCTCCTTACACTATTGTATTAATATATTTTGCTTTGGCTATATTGATACAATATCTGAAAGGACTCTTTTTTGCGGATATAATCGTGTGGACTGATGAAAAGATTATATCTTATTTTCAGTTGTTTTTTTAAAACAATTTCATCCTTTTTTTTTAATTAGTTGTTTGTTATTCTTTTCATTAATTATTATCCCCCCCTTTTGCATATGCCTGTAATTTTCCTTTGTCTTCTCTTCTTTTTGAACTTATATATATATAGCATAATAAATAAAAACAAAAAACACGAAGAAAATTAAGAAAAACAAGAAGTTTTACTTATTGCTCATAAGCTGCAAGTAAATAGAACTCATAAAATAAGTTCAAAATGTTGAGAAAACAAGGGAAAAATTCATGTTGCTTCATTGTTTGAAAAATGTTTTCATTTTTCGCAATCTGGCAATCTCGTTACGAAAATATTTTAAATCATTCCTGAAAAATTTCTCGTTCATTTGATTTCGCTACTCGCTTTATAGATTTAATTTCATGGTTTATTCTGTTTTTTTCTTTATATTTTATTTTCTGCTTTTACGTAATATTTTTACTTATTGTGTTCTATTTTAATGTTGCAGTTTTTTCGTAAATTTTTTGAATGCTTCGCACACTATTGTATTGATATATTGTGCTTTGGCTATATTGATGCAATATTAGAAAGCACTCTTTTTTGCGGATATAATCGTGTGAGCTGATGAAAAGATTATATCTTTTATTTTCCGGATTTTAAATTTTTTTTTGTCTTCTTTTCCTTTCCCTCCCCGGTTTTTTGTTATTTTTATTATTTTTTTTCACTGTTCTGTAATCCCGTATGGTTTATATGGATAGTGCACTGGTAAGACTTTCAATTGTGTTCAAGTTATGAAAATGTTATTATGTAATTATGACCACGAGAATGAACTCACTTTAGATAGGGAATGGTGATAGGAGCTAGTAGCATGGGATATTCTATTTTAGTAATTGTGAGGGAATACGAAATACTTGATCTACGGTGTCGAGTGTGACGAGAATATCTAATATCAGTCATAACCTCAGACCATGTGATTAGAGTGATTTTTCATAGAGTTTGTCATAAGTTAACCATATTTTCTACCCCTAAGAGACTCACCGATTTGTAGTATACATGGCGAAGGTTAAATAGCATAAACGTTAGAGTGCTACGGGGAACCATACCACTTTCCAAAATCTCAGTCTTGTCTAACAAATGAATATTGATAGGGAAGATTTTGCAGGTTTTCAATAATAAACTATTCAAATATAATCACGGCTGTTACTTTCAATTGATTTGGATATGTATTTTAAAACTTCTATGTATACAATTTTTATATATGTTTTTCTTTATAGGCTAATAGTAATTGTGTCCGCAAAAAAAAGATATCACCCTGAATAACTTTCGTTCTAATGATCGGATTTTCACGAACTAAGTGTCAATCTTAATGGTTCCGGGGGGTGACCTCAAATATGCTAATTAATTAGTGCTAACTATTAATTAAGTTACGAAATCAGAAACAAAAACGTACTTTCTCTGAATAAACGGGTATTTTTTTTACAAATTTGGAATCCAGACACTTGAATTAGGGGGGGGGGTAGACAAAATTTTGAAAAAATTGGGTCACAATAAATGTTTATATATTTGGCGATAGTCCAGAAAACAGCCAAAAAATGTCGCCAGCGCAAATTAATATTTTAAGGTAACCCATTGACTAATTCAAAAGAAAAAAACTTAATTTCACTAGGTTGCTAAGCAACCAATTTTTGACTCTAAAAAAAATTTAAATAATGCTCTGTGATTGCTCGAAGAGGTTTAATGGAAATATCTCAAAGTTGATAGAAAGTTAATAGAAAATATCTCAAAGTTGATAGAAAGTTAATAGAAAATATCTCAAAGTTTCTTGGATATAGACAATTTTTAAAGCTAATTTCTGCCCAAATAGCAAAATTATTAGCGTGACGTCAACGTCCCGCTGACGCCAACAAAATACTGGTTTGTTAGCTCAAGGCCTGGTTTCTTAGAACTAATATTGAGTAATA
>NC_092210.1:48096088-48128039 GCF_043381705.1 Parasteatoda tepidariorum | reverse complement strand
ATAGTATAAAATCTTAAGATAAAATTTCTAAAACTGATATCTCTTTAAAAAGGTTAAAATTTTGGCTATAATTAAGTCTATTAAAAATTTAAATAAGAGAAATTGCAATGGAAAAACCCTGCATAAACAAAACATTGAATTTCGGAAGAAATCTCGTTTGGTGAGAATGCTCTCTCTTGTCAAAAAATACAAAATAAACTGACCTCAAATAAAACTCCAAGGACTTCGAATCAAATAATTAAGGAAACTACTATCACGTTTAATATAAAGGGAATATTTATTAACTAAACAATAAAATTACAGCATTCAGTTCCAAAAAATAAATCTCACACTCACTCAAAAAAACAATTTACCTTCTAATTAGTCACCATAGCAACCACAAAACTCTTCTCGTTACCATCTATAAACTGATATATAATAAATAAATTATTTAACAGAAAATAAGATGAACATAAGCACATAATATTTTACACTTTGGTTATTTCAGTTTCCGTTTTTAGAAGCGTTATATGTTGAGCCACCCAACCTAGATTTGGCATGTGACATTTTTAGCGGCAATTATTGGTTGATTTTCTAGCGTTGCCATTCGGAGAGTTGTAATGAGGCTTTTTTTATCGCCGTGTAAGAGTAATATATATATAGATTAACTATGTTTATGTCTTTATGTGAACATTAAAAAGTTCGGTAATTTTTAATGAAGCGCTTTTGGTAAAATTAACCATAAAATATAGTTTTACATTAAGTGATAAAATCTGCTAAATGTGATAAAATTTGGTGAAGGTTGGAAAATTTGGTAATTTTATCATGATTCCTTTAATCTTGGCATTAAAACCATTTCTGTTCAGTAAAATTCACTTTAGATTTGTATTTTTTACTAAATGTGAGTTAATGAGAACAATAATTTTGAAGACCAGAGTTTCTAGTAAACTGGTTCCATATGGTCGGAAAAATATCTTATTAATAGTTTAGATACCATATATCTGGTTTTTAATACCAGAACCGCAATTACCTTACAATGAGGTAATTTTACGGTTTTTCTTCCCTTTGTGTATTGTAGGTGTACTATTACGGATGGTGCTTCTATGATATCTGATATCTTCTACAGTTAAAGCTTTTCTTTTCTAAGTTTATTGTGACTCACCAAAGTACAGAATAATCAGAATAATACACTCTATAACAAAAAAATTGACAACAAACAAAGAAGCAATCATTCCGGCTGGAGTGATGCTGACTGGGACGTATAGACGAATCCCGCTTCCAACTGTGTCCTGACGATCATCGAAGACGTGTTTGGAGACGAAAAGGGCAGAGGGGGGATCCTGCCTTCACTATTGCACGCCACACCGGCCCTCAACAAGGCATTATGGTCTGGGGTGCCATTTCCTTTGACAGCCGGACCCCTTTGACCGTCATTAGAGGTACAAATACTGCACAGTGGTACGTCGACGACATCCTAAGACCTGTTTTTCTACCGTTCCTTCTGCAGCGCCGTGGGCTGGTTTTTCAGCAGGACAATGCCAGACCACATACGGCACTTGTTGCTATGAACTGTCTGCAAGCTTGTCAAACTCTTCCTTGGCCTGCCAGATCACCAGATCTCTCTCCCATCGAGCATGTCTGGGATATGATGGGAAGGCTATTGCATTTGGCACAGAATGTTGATAACCTCGTTCGACAATTGGATCGAATTTGGCAGGAAATACCGCAAGAGACTATCCGGGAGCTTTATCGGTCCATGCCACGCCGTGTGGCAGCTTGTATCCAGGCTAGAGGCGGGTCTACACCTTACTGAACTTGTTACTGTAACTCTGCAATAAATTTTTCAATTGTTCTGAAATTTTAATTATTTACTATTCTGTACATTGTCTTCTTAGCCACCAATTTTCGTTTCAATCGGAAAACTCCTTTGTGGTGCGTTGATTTTTTTGTTATAGAGTGTATAATAAGCTAAATAAATAAAACTCAATTGGGTAGAAAACTTTTCAATATGTATGAAACCATTTTTATTATTTATAATCGGTCAACAATGTTTTTACATGCATACTGTACAGATGAAATTATTAGCATAAGTTTTGACACAAAGAAAAGTATTTCAAAAAGTTGAAGCAAATCGTTTGTTTTTCTTAATTCCAAAGTTTATTCTACATTACGTGGAATGAAATGCGTTTCGGAAAACTTTTTTATGCAAATTTAAAAGCTCTGAATAAATTTGAATAAATGAACTCAAAGTAAGCAAAAGCTTGTTAAAAAGATTTTGGAACCAGAAAGAAAATTGAGGTTTGAACGTTGGTTGAGATACATTCGTGCTCTAAAAACAATGCTCGATTTCAGAATGGGTTTTCAAAAACTAAGATATTTATGTCCTAAAAGAGATTTCCTGTTTTCGTTTGAATATTTAATAGACTTTAAAATAGATTTTGTCCAGCAATCTTTCCAAGAGTTATTTTGGGAAAGAAAGAAAAGAAAAACAATGTCAAAATATTTTAAGAAAGCTAATCTCATTCTGTTTTCTTAGATAAAAAGTACTATTCTTTATGTGCGAAACTAAATTACTCTATAATTAGTAAACTTGAGATGGGGTGGCAATGTGATGGAGGTAAAAATTTAAATTTTTAAAAATTTAAAAACAGTTAACAAGCAAGAGGAAAAAAGATTTAACTAAACAGAAGTCAGAATTTAGTCGAAATATTTAAAAATATAAATAAAAAAAATTAGTACTTAATAGAACTTTAATATTAATAAGAAAAGTGGTATATTTTTCTATTTTTCCTTTAAAAAGCTATTTTAATTTATTTTCATATTATTAAAAAATTTAAAATAACTTAATGAAAGAATAAGATAATATTTTAAAGCGAATCTTACTAAAAATACAAAGAATAATCCAAACTAAATGTTTTTTTTAAATAAATTACTTGAGGCAAAATCTGTGTTGCCTATAATAATTGCAGTTGAAAACAAAATTATCGTAAAAAAACTACCAAACAATATGTATCTTTCCAATAAAAGCAATAAACAACAACACGTAGGAAAATCATTCCCGAAGAAAAGTTCCTTCCAAT
Source organism: Parasteatoda tepidariorum (assembly GCF_043381705.1). Taxonomy (NCBI): domain Eukaryota; kingdom Metazoa; phylum Arthropoda; class Arachnida; order Araneae; family Theridiidae; genus Parasteatoda; species Parasteatoda tepidariorum. Next base: position 48,124,980 of record NC_092210.1, on the reverse strand, counting down.
TGTTGTGCAGAAAACAGAATTTTTCCAGGAAGAAAAAAACGGAAAACGGAAATGATAACCTAGGAGCAAAATGATGGTTTCCAGAAGCGAAAGTTATGAAACATTTATGGTGGAAAAAGGCGTTTTTGCTCAACAATCATCCATCTTCATTTCTTTCGTCTAACGATCCCTTAAGAAATACTTTTAAAGCTTTCACAGGGAGCTCAATTTATGATCCTGTCATTAGTAATTATATGTTATTTTGAATTTCGGTTTCCATATGCAAATAGCAATCAATTTAAATAATATCAATTTTCAAACTTGTTTAAAAAACTATAGTTATGCTTAAAAGGGATTTAAAGGACGCTGAGTGCATTTTATTTGATGAATAGCTTATTCTAAAACAAATATTACTCTTTGAAGGGAAGAGTGCACTTAGAAATATCGTTAGAAAAATAAAATTGAGTCATTTTAATTTGATTTACTATCAATACGCGTTCATTTTTCATTACAACCTCGGATAAAGTCTTGGGTTAATAAAATAAAAAAATAAGAAAGGACCAATGGTAGCAATTGGTATTTTTTTTCGAAAAAATGAAGATTATTTATTGCAGCAGGAACATAGGATATGAATTTCGCTTTTGCATTAGGTGACAAAATGTCAAGTCGGAGACAACTTAAGCATTTGTAAAGACAATGAAGATTCTCATTATTTTATGAATATTTAAAACTAGGGTGCTTTGCCAACACTGTCTATATACAAAACTGGAGCACGAAGATTAAGACGTCACGCATCATAATAGGTTTTTTCGTTTTTTAAGTTTTATGGAGTAGCTGTAACATTTCCTGTTTAAGAAAAGCGGCAGTTTTTTTTTTTCGTTTTAAATATTTTGATTTCTTTTTAGACAAGGAGGTGAAATATAAGATAGTTAATACATAAATGAACAAAACTTATATCTACGACGTAATTCTATATGTAAAACAGTATATTAAGTTAATGAATAATTGTATTTACTGTATTTGGAAAATTTAATTCTGAAACCTAGCTTGGTCTTACAAAACTAATTATTTGTTATGAAATGTTCATTATGCTTTGAAAGCAAAAGAAAATTAAAAAAAACTTAGTACTGGAGTTCAAAATTAAAGGAGATTTTATATTTGGTCAATTATATACAAAACTCTAGGGCATATTTCAATAAAATTAAGTTTGAACATAGATTGATTAAATGCAAAAATAATAGCCATTCAACAGTTATAATGCACACTCATGATCGTGCTTAAAACTTAGTGTCGGATGGTATGAAAAAGAGGTTACGGATTTGAATAAAAAGATGGCTTAGAGTTATGCCCCCTTGTACAGGCATCCAGGCCACACACTTTGATTTCATACAGGAAATAAGGCAGTACATGAGTTCCTGTCCCATTCGTTCAGTAACGCTGTTTTAAAACACTGGATGGTTCTCCAAGGGCGATTCTCTGAGAAATTACCCTGCCAAAGGCGTCCCAGACATGCTCCATAGGTTTAAGGTCTGGAGATCTGGCTGGGCTGTTCGCCCGATGAATGTCTATTTTCCAGAAATGAGCGACCGGAACTGCTTTGTTTGGTGTCTCATTATCCTCCATTAAATTGAAATCAGGACTCACTGAACCACTAAAAAGTAGGACATAGGGCTTCAAAAATAGCATTCCTATACTTTACTTCAGTCACAGTACCATACTTCAGTCACAGTTACCTCTTTTAAAGATATGGAGGGGTGTGCGGGAATCCAGGGTGATGCCTGCCCAGACCAGCAAACATTGACCACCATAATGGTCGGTTTCCTGGACAGTAGAGGGCAAGTAACGGGCCCCTGGTTCTTTCCGTATGAAAGTACGTCAAGAGTCAAGGATCAGCCTGAAACAGAGAACTGACTTATCACTGAAGAGAATATTCGATCATTGATACATTCTCCATTCTCTAATGATCTCTGCACCATCCTAAACAGACTTTTCTGTTGGCAGAAGTCAGTGGGACGCAAATAGTAGTTCTACTAGAAAAAAAAAACCTCTCTGTCTTTAAACTAAATGGAAACAGTTACCCTTGAAACTAGACTTGCTGTAGCCGCATAGAGGTCACGTGAGAGCTGGGAAGCTGTGGCAACCCTATTACGCCCCCCCTGCTGACAAATACCGATCTTCGTCGACAACAACGAAAAATGGTTTTATAATATGTGATAAAATTTGGAAATTTTTGTCATGATATCTTAGAGCATGGCATAAAAACCATTTATTCGGTTAAATTTAGTTTCTAGCTTTTTTCTAAATAATTTGTGGAAATAATATTGAAGACCAGGATTTCTGGGAAAGCGGAAGGAAGAATTACCAAATGAATGCCTTAAATGCCATATATTTTAGTTTTTGAAACAAAAATATTTTTTTTTACCAGAAATGTCAAGACTATACAGTACGGCAGTTGTTCAAAAAAAAATTTCTGCGTATAGTTTAGAGTGTTTTTAAATTTGTTTTTTACTAAGTTCTTTTTGAATAAGTTTTTATTTTTTACTTTTCAATAACAAGTGTTCAGTTTCCAATAGCTATAACAGGATACCTAGAAAAATGAAAAATGATTTGAAAAATCAATAAAAGAAAGACTCAAAAAAACATAATTGTTCAATTTGTTAACCAAGGAACTGATCTCCCACAAGTTTCAAAATTCATTCAAAATCCATTAACAGATGGAGATACGCATAAGAAATGCTTTAAAGTGTGTTTATTACTGCATATCAAACAATTCTGTTTAAAATATTTACATAGGTGTCTGTTAATTTTGTTCCCCATGTAAGCCACTTTGTTGTTGGAAATGGTGTTTTTTCTTTAATAACCTTGAATTATATTTTTCTGTAAACACAATCATCAGTTGATGAATTTTGTAACACGTTTTCAATCTTGGAAATATAAAATTGGTTTCCAAATTAAAGAATAGCTACCCAGCCTTATAGTTTTTAGCTTAATTTTCTAGTAATTTCTTTTAGTAGCGCGATCTGTTGACAACCTTTGATAATGATGAGAACATATTTCTCGTTCTTTAAAAATGAGCGCAGCAAACCATGTTTTTCTACCTCCATCCAATTTTCAACTGATTTTTTAGTTCTTCGACAGATCACTTTCAGGTCTTTCCCTGGATTTATAATAATTACTAATTTATTGCCATAGCCAAAAATAAATCTTTTTGAGATTTCAACTATGTCTAAAAACAACAGTTATTGAACTATTATATTTATTTTATGAAGTTAAAATTATCATTTATTAATTAAACCATTGCAGAAACTGCTGGAAATGTAATATTTCTTTGAATAGCAGTAAATAAGATACATTTCATATTGTACAGACGTTTTAAAATACCCCTATTTTTCGAGGAAAAAATATCTTTCTATTGCAATTACATTCCATGATGATACTTGATTTATTTCGGGGAAAATGAGTTATGACGAGAGAAGCACGTCAAAAGAAAGCATGCGCAGATGTTATCACCTTATCGAGCGCCAACACTCACGAAACTTTAGTTTCCTTTTGACATCTCGGGCTATCTTGAGTATGAACTCTCTATAGCTTTCTAGCGTATTTCTGACGAAGTTATTGCTTAAAACGATTAAAAATTATCTAAGAAAAAAAGATTTTATAAGTTTTGTTTTTTAGTTTCCTCAGATATCAATAAAAAATGCCAGTTCCGCAAAGTTAACTTAAAGATCGCAAGCTAAACTAAACTATGAAATGCCGCAAAAAAAGGTCATTGCAAAATTTCCTTTTAATTGCTGTGCTCATCTCCTTTTGTTCACCACTTTAATTATAAAATATTGTCTGTTATAATATTATATACTATATAGTATATTATGTGTTATATATTATATTATATTATCTCACTTTCGAATTGTTTTATAAACTTCAAAAACATCTGCTATTTCTGAGCAAACACTATTTTTAGAAACCATTTATTTAATAAATGCTTGTATGCTCATTACACAATTTTCATGTACTTTTGGTATGATATTTCTCACCTAAACTTTTATAAATCGTGTTATCGAATGAGAATACAATTATATCAAGTTAAAAAAAAGGTCAAAAATATTTGGCCTGGTAGTTATTTATCTCTCTTCTAAGGAGCAAGAAAATAGACTCCGTTAATATTCAAGAAAATAATCCTTAGGCCATGTATTCATTTATCTCTCTTCTAAGGAGTAAGAAAATAGTATCTGTTAATATTTAAAAAGAATACTTTTGCAGGCCTGGTACTCATTTATCTCTCTTCTAAGGAGTAAAAAAGTAGTCTGTGTTAAATTAAAAAAAATTCTCTTCTAAGGAATAAGGAAATAGTCTCTTAGCTTAAAAAAATACTTCGTCAGGTCTGATACTCATTTATCTTTCTTCTAAAAAGTAAGAAAATAGTCTCTGTTAAATTTAAAAAAGTTATTCTTAGGTCTGGTACTCATTTATCTCTCTTAAGGAGTAAGAAAGTAATCTCTGTTAAATTTAAAAAAAATATTTCTTAGGTCTGGTATCCATTTATCTCTAATAAAGAGTAAGAAAACAGTCTCTTTTAATATTCAAAATGTATATTTTTGATTGAAAAAATATTCGCTAGTTAATTGTGGAGCTCAGAATAAAAATGGCAGATCTCAACCAACCTTGAACTTTCAGATAAATGCCTGATAATATACTCCTTGCTCCTATACTTGAAATGTTCACATGACAAATGAATTGGAATATGCCAAAACTTCCATATTCTATTTTCAAAATTTGTTCAAAGTGAAAACGATCATCTTTTTGTCTTTTGTGTCAAACATATATTTCAAAATTCAAACTCAGTTAGTATACAGCATTTTTAATGTAAAAACCAAGGACGATAAATCTTACGATTAATTTTAAGAACTTTAACTAATTTGTTGTAAGCCTTATACTGTTGGAATATTTTTTTTGTAAAGAAACATTTTGAAGAAGTTTATGCGCAAAAACATGTGTAATGAAGAACTTTACAAATGAATTGTTACAAAATTTGACTTACAAATTGTTTTATCTCATTTCCAAGCTTTCTATTTATCTGAATAAATTTTGACTTCAGAAAAAAATATTCGACGAATGAGAAAATATCGAAAAAAATATTTTATGATGGTTTCTGTTAAGTATAAGTAGGATTAACAAAAGTTTTGAATTTATGAACTTCATCTTCCCAAAGCCTTGAATTCTTCCTCGAATTCATTCCATGAATTTTAAAACATTTGATATGCTAATTTGAAGAGTGAGATGAAGTGCTTTAGTCCTAAGTTTGCCTTAATCTTCCACGAAAAAAAAATTTAAAGATTTGGTAGGAAAATATAATGTAAAATCCAAATTTTGGACATGTTCCAAAAGTACAAAAAATATATCAATTTAAAGCAATTTCATTGCTTTCCTGGATTTCATCATTTTTTAGACAATGAAAGACAATATATATACACTTAATATCTCTTTTCCTATAATTGAAACCTTATATTATTCTTGGTAACAAATAACCATTCAACATTACATTTTTTAAAAGAAAAATATTTTTGTAAACTGTGAAATAATTTTTTTTATGTAAAGTAAGATTAGCCATATTACTTATTTTTTTATTTAGCATTATATAATAAATGTATAATATGGATTAAAAAATTATTTTCAATGTATGAAGCTGAATAATAATAACGGTATTCCAAATGTTTACCGAATAGTGCAAGTAGTCTCCTGAACTCATAGTATGAGGGTTGTCAATATAATAAAAAAATATAGGAATATCAATTACGCAGATCAATCCCTTCCCATTGTCAGGAAACAATAAAATTATACATTAAATAAAAGACGCGTATAATTTTTTTAACCACATTTATGGAAACTAAATTCAAGAAAAAATTATGATCTTCGAAAGGCTATCACAGGTTACTCATTGGCAAAATGATTGCCGTCTAATTTTCTTTTTATTTTTTCCCCATTCTACCGTATAAAGAAACATGTTAGCTGAAAATACTCTGATAAACGTTTTTCCGTAGATTAAGTTATTCCCTACTACGTTCTTTGGCTTTTTCAGCCCCACTAAGTTGAGGCCTTTGCATCATTTTTTTTCTTCCTTCAACTCTAACCTTCGGGACAGTGTCAATCAATAGTATTATTTGTATTGAAAACGATGAATTAGTATTGAAAACGATCCAGTTTGAACTGTAAGTTAGAATTTCTGATTCTTAATTAAAACAAAAATAACGTTCAACTGATGAAATTCTCTTTTATTCACAACTCAAGAAGTATTTATAGGATCTCTAAGGTCCTATATCTCCAAAATAAATTCAACAACTTAATGCATAACAAAATTAAAAGTAAAAAAAAAAAGAATTCTAAAAACATTATCAAATAGCAGCGGTCTCCATAGAAACGCATGCAATGATAAAGCACGCGCACTGTTATTCTTGAACACAGTTGGACAGTGTGATGACGTCCAAATAAGGTGCGAACGCCATCAAATCCAAAATAACACCCATTTCGCCAATGGGTAATAAAATATTTCTTAATGAACAATTTTTTTCTAATTTGTTAAAGACAATGCAGTTATTTTTCACTTTATGGTCAATTATGGTTTGGACTGGCATAATGCTTTTTTATTGCGATACTCTCTCCTAACTTTATTGGTTGTTTGGGTAGAGAAAGTATTACTGAATTGATCGTGTTATGAAATGTTACTTAAAAGGCCTCATGTCACTCTTTTTAGAAATTGAGTTATTTTTTGATTCTGTGAATACTACCCTTTATTTATGTGTTTCATTTTTCATTTTTTTAAATTAGAAAAAATATATATGTAGTAAAGGAGGAATAAAAATTTCTTCAAAATGTTTCCCTCAATTTCCAAAAGGGAAAGTTAGAATTTGTAACTGGCTAACTCTTCTTATTTTGTAATTGTGAGATTATGGATTATATGATAAATTCGATTAGTAGAGAAATATCTCTCACCAAATAAAAATAAATATAAACAACAACCAACTGAAAAATATCCCCAAAAACTATTTAAAATTTTTAAACATGCGTGTTTCCTAAAAAATCGATAAAGTAACAATTACTACCTATTCTTTTAAATATCAGATTAGAGATCTTGAGCTTGCATTCATGTGACATACACGAAAAAGGTGAATATCTATATACGATTACCTCGACATTTCTTTGGGGATATTTAACATACTTCTCGAGAATCATTTTATAACTTTAGAAGTGTTTAAATTGCAGGATTTCTCCTGCTTATAATTCATAAAGTAAGTTAAAAGAAAAGAAAAAGCATGGGAAATATTAAAGATTAATGAAAGGAGAAGAAGAAAAATTATTAAAATTAAAGCACATAATGTAAAAAAATTAATAATTAAATAAATTAATTTATTAAATAATAATTAGTTTATTAAAAAAAATAATAAATTTAAAAAAAACATAATTTTTATTTATTTATTTAAAGATGTTAATAATAAGGAAAACAAAATAATTGAAAGATATCTCTTCATCATCCCACACGATTATATCCGCAAAAAGGAGTGCTTTCTAATATTGAATCAATATAGCCAAAGCAAAATATATCAATACAATAGTGTGAGGAGCGCTAAAAAAATTGAAACGAAAATAGAACACATTAAGTAAAAAATATATACGAAATAAAACATGTCAAGCAAAAAACAGAAAATAAAATGTAAAGAAAATACATAATAAAACGCAAAACGAAATCTGTAAAACGAGTAGCGAATTTAAATGAACTTATACATAGATACTTTGAAGAATGATTTAAAATATTTGCGTAATAAGATTGCCAGATTACAAAATATGAAAACAGACGCATAAATAGAGATATCTTTTTAATAGCGCCTTCTTACTTCAGTAATGAAGCTCGTTTGTTCGTTTTCATTTTATTTCTGTATCAATTCTTTTTTCTGATTTCACATGTTTGAGACGTTGCACCTGGTAAAATATCGTGCAAAACGAGCAAATCATGTTTTTTTTTAAAAATAATTGTTAATTTTCTAAAATTGTTTAAATTGTATAATTAAATATCAACCTTACTAATTATATACTTTAAATTATCCAGTATAATAATTAAATATTAATTAAATATTAATTATATACTTTAAATTATCCAGTCCTGGAGGGTTCACGCTGTAATTGCCCCTCGTGGAGGTCCTACTAACTATTGATTATGAATAAAGTTTGTTTCTTTTCAATCATTCAATCACACGTGTCCAAATACTTATTGGTAGATAGTGTATACATCATGAATTTGAAGAGTTTATATATATATATATACATANTATATATATATATACATACATAAGGAAGAGTATATCAAGCTAAATGTTTCAATAATAATAATAATTAACGCAAATTTGTCTGGCATACCTTCCTCTCTCTCTTCAGTCAGATCTTTACTATTCACTATGTTGATCTACTTTGTTTTCTTTTCATTGCAAGAAAGTAAATTGATAAATTTATTTATAAAAAAACCGAACTTGTTAGAGTTTATTTTGATATTGTTTTTAAACATATTGCCTCTTATTATTTTTAGGGTTGATTTTGATTTTTCTTTTAGTTTTCTTTGATTGATTGCGTTTTTTTATTCATGCACTTTAGTTTTAATTTAAGTACTTTTGGTTTGATTTATTATTATTTAATCTGTACGCGAAATATATTTTAAGATCGTTGTTTTCCGTATCGGATTTTAGAAGGATTACGATTTCACACAGTGCCATCTATCAGTATTTTAGGAAAGCAAATGATTAAGACGAAATTTATCACAGTTATATTATCTAGTAGGACCCTGATTTTTTCAGGATTCCTTATTTTTGGCATTTTTCATAAATAATATGGAAACTTCATACCTTTTTCATGGTTTTAAGACTTTCATGCAAATATAATTTTTAAAAAGGATGGAATAAAATTCCCATGAGTATTGTACATTGAGCAAAATAGAATGTGAAAGCAAAGTGAAAGCCTTGTATTATATTTGATCTATTGGTTGGAATTTTCGGTGCTGAAATACAATCTTAATAGTTCGAGGGCCTAACTTTAAATATTTTAATTAGCTATCTCAAAATTCATTCTTCGTAAGGGGATGGAAAAAGTAAGCAATCAGTATATCAGCAGTGAAGAACATTAAAAATTCTGCACAGAACTAAAAGTCATACAAACACAATTAATGAAGTTAAAATAGTTTCTTTTTTTAAAAATTACTATAGTTTGTACTTTTTGGTGGCTTCACGTTATTAGATTAAGCAAAACACGTTTTTAGTAGTTCATCCCATTAAAATAAAGATGAACTGTTTTCAATATCATTCAACATGATGCTGTCGCTCGAGGCCAACTCATGATAGTCAAAATTTACCACAATCATGCGATTTTCTCCAGTACTTATCCTTTCAGAGGAACCGTAAAAAATTTCCTTTCATATTATCTATATTAAAGCTATTCCGTATTGATGCAGTTTTAATGGGTATAAAATATGCTAATATTGTACCTATATTTGTTTATTCGGTATCAATTTTTTATCAATAACAATATGATAATTAAGTAAGTTTCTTATACGATTTAGTTCAATTTCTCTGCTAACTTTGTTTCATAGTACATAGCATATTTGTTTCGCTTCTTTCAGTTATTATTATAAAAATTAATTATGCATGATTAACACTATTGATTTTTACGTTTCTCTTAAACAAATTAGTACCATTTGTCTATTATTTTTCTTTTTAGTACACTGCTTCTTTATTTCAATTTGTACCCTTTTACAAATTAAGTAAAAATTTGACTAAACCTGATAGGGTTCAATGACAGTATGCTGCGTCTTTACGGCTACCCTAAAAGAATAAATACTTGCTCACCATGAATTTTGCCTTCTAGAACATGGCTATTTTTTAATTAAATTTTTACTTAATAACGAATTTAATCAAGAATAATTGGCGTCAATAAGATTATGATGAATTTTACGAGTCTCTTTTATAAATTAACAATATTTTCCCTTAATTTTGCTTATCAACACATAACTTATTAATTTTTAATTTCAATTACAGTTGATTTTAAAATGTTTAAATTTGAAATTCAAGTTTTAAAAGCATAATTATAAACAAAATAAACACGTAGTTTCAAATTACTGGGTTGCATGGTTTCTAGGTCGTTACAGTTTTAGGAATACTAATTTGGAGACGTAATCCACCGAAACTATTATGTTCATGCTGATCATTGAGTTTATAATACACAGCGAATAAAAAAAATAAAAAATATTAAAGAAAGTGTTAAAAATAAATTTTTTTAATGAGAGCTATAAGCCTACAAATATCACTGAAGTAATCGTCTAGAGTAGTCTCACTTTTATCAATGGCGAGTTCTAAGCCAATGAAAAAATAATGTTTTTCATACTGTTCTACCGAAAGAACTAATTGAAAACTTCAAACGAATTTTAGGATCGGGGATAAATTTACGCTTTGTAGCTGACGCATAAATTTCAGAATAAGAGAGAGAGAGACTCAGACAGACTGACAAACTTTTTATTTTATTATTATAGATTACTGCGAACATTAATATTAATTTCCCTGAATGCTAGTTTCACTTTTAGTGCATTTTTCACCATCTCGAGAGCTTCTTAAGTGAAACGAAAAGAAATCTAAACAAAAATATTAAATTCAGTCATCCGAAAAAAATATTTTACGAAACAAATAATTTTTTATAGTTATTTATTATTATTTTATTTGATAATAGTTGAAAACCTTTGATCTGAGAGGTACATTCATTTTTACATTATTTAAAATGACAAAATACATAATTTTGATGAAATTATAGAATTGTTTGAGTTATTTAATTTAAAATTATCAAGAACTCATCGACTGTTTTCCTTAAAGTTTTAGATTTTGTCATTTAAAATTAAGTTGTTGAAATTGATGTAAAATTACGTGCATATCTTACATTTAAAATATTTCAGACTGTCATCTGATTATTTGTGTTTTAAATAATAAATATTTATCCAGAATACCGATTCAATTATTTAAAATGACAAAATACTAAATCTGGAAGAAATTATCGAATTGTTTGAGTTATTAAATTTAAAAAAAAACATGCATTTAATTTCTTAACAACTCTTCGACTGATTTCCTCAAAATTTTACATTTTGCCATTTAAAATTAAGTGTTTGTAATTAGTGTAAAAACATGCATATCTTACATTTAAAATGTTTTACACTGTTATCTGAATTTTAAATAACAAATAATTATTACAAGAACTATATTTACATGGATAATGATTTAGCTTTGGATAAACGAATTTTATAACTTAGTGTAAATATTTTTCGATTAACTTTGAACGTTTCAGAGATATGGAGGAATACTCAAAAAATAAAATTAACAGGGGTCCAGAATTTCGACTACTCTTTTGAGCAAACTATTGGGATCATATTTTCCTTATTTTAGCAACCCATATTTTGAGGTTTAAGAATCCGAAACTGTCGGAAAAAATGGTATGTTTATTCAGAGAAAGTGAGTTCTTGTGTTTGTTTTCTTAACTTAAAATACCATCGGTTCTTAATTAATTTATTTAAGGTTGGGCCTTCTTAAGTATAATCGGTAAGTGCATAATTTTCTACATGAAAGTATTCTTATTCTTTCGTGAAAAATATTTTATTCTCAATTGCGGTTGAAGGATCGAAGTTTGAAGGTTCAAAGTGATTGGGACAAAATTTTAATAATAAAAATAATAAATATAAATAATAATGAAAATACATGTTTTTTTTATTCTCTTACCCCTTAATAAAAATGAGTAAGAGATAAAAAAAAACATGCTATTTTTTAATAAATTTTTATTCATAACTAAATTTAAAAATATTTATGCTTTGTCAAAAAAAAGCGTTTTTTTAAAATAAATGATTGGAATTGACTGTATTTCTGACTAAATACTTACATACTATCCCGGATATGCGTGACCGATATTTCAAGATTAAACTTTTTACTATGCATTGAACTATTTCGCAGTTTTTCGGTGACAGAGGTGGTCACTAACGAAAGGATTAATTTTTTTGTGAACATATTTTACAGATAAAGATGATAAATATTATAATGCGAAAAGTATTAGATAGAAATATTAGATATACATATATGAATATATAAAAACGAGATGGTTAATGTGAAGTTGATTGTCTTCAGCTCAGTTGGAACCCATGATGATAATATCTTGTTAATTGTTTGTCTTGTTTGAAATAATTTTTTTTATTATGAGAAAATGCTGTGTGATAGAATCTGATGATTCTACAACACAATACGTTATAAAAATAAAAGTTTCGGATTTTTAGATTAGAGTAATAATAATATCATTGCGCAAACCGTTATATCTGCTATATTTCGTTTTAGTTTCTAGATTTCTTTTTGCCGGCGTGCATTTTTGTATCAATCAGCGAAAAAGTATAAAGAATATTTTTTTATGAAAAAATTCACAGCATTAAAACTGAATAAATTAAAATTATATATGCTCATTACAATTTTAAAGTTTGCTATTTCTATAGTTGTATTGCTCTTTGTTTGTGATGAAAAAAGCAACTGCGAAACACCATGGTCTACATGTCTCATTTTGATTTTGCAACGATTTATTGTTTTTTATATCTAAATATAGTCTGTAATAAATAAAATATATAATTGTCATTTGTGTATTTGAGAAGATTAAGTAGAAATTACAAGAACAGTATTAATCACCCCCTCGTCCACTCATAACTCTTCTGTTTTTGGGTTCCGATGTAAGAAAAGGCACTCAAGCTAACAATCAACGAATTGATTTATTTGTCGTTAAATTGATTTAAATTCAACTGTACAAGCATATAATTACACAGGGTGGACTTATATGAATTTTATGTGTAAATTTAATGATTAATTTTTATTAAATAATTTTAACTAATTTAATAGCTAATGATAGTTTGATAGTTATGAATGCTCTAACATTAAATAACTAATAACAGCCTATCAAATAGCTTATAATATTTTAATAATTGCAATAAATTAAATAGACATATTAATTTAAAGATTACAATAAAGTTAATTAATTTCTTCTAGTTGAATGGACCCCTCTTCATTGACCTTTAGGATCTTCAATTACAAACCATTGGGAATTAAAGATATAGGGAGATAGGCCCGATATCAGAGGGCTTCACTTTGTGGAAGAGAATTTTAAAATCCTAAGAATTACTAACTGGAGAACGATCACAAAGAAAAGATTAAAATGGAGGAAGGTCCTAGGGGAGGCTCTGGCCCACAAAAGGCTGTCACTCAAATAGAAGAAGAATATTTCTTATATAATATTGCAAACAATTTATAATGAATATTAATTTGATAATAACAATGAATATGATAATGATGATGGATTGGACACACTGTCGGAAAACTGAAAAAATCCAATGTAAAACAGGTGCTCAGCTGAACACTCCAAGGAAAACAAAAAAAGGTGTAAATCTAAAACAACATGGCGCAGAACTATTATGAATGAAATAATGACGGAAAACATGACCTGGAGAGGGTTAAGCCCCCAACAGGGTGAGATGGAGAGTCTTAGCAATGGCCTTATGCTCCCTATGGAGTGAAGCGGTTTAAGTCAGTAAATAAATATTAAATTTCATAATAACAATTTTATAATTAATATTTATTTAATTATAAAAAGTAATTATCATATTTGCCATTTTTTAATTAATTAGAATAAAATGTATAATTAATATTAATTCAATATTTGCAAATACATTAAAATATTATTAATTAACTATTAAAAAGTGATTTTGCTAAGATTGTTAATCGAATAATATTATTTATTCGATATTTTTATACATATAAATGTTGAAAAATAATTTGCATATTTTTCTATTTTACGCCATTTCAGAAAAGAAGCTTACATTCTTAATATTTAAAATATCTGTTTTACTATAATCAATATTGAAAGAGAGTGACATTTCGATATTTGTTAGATTTTCTTCTCCTTCTTTAGAATCCATCTTTATTCCTTTTTTTTACTTAAAAGATTACAAAGATATAAAGATCAATTCTTTCTAGCGTCTTCTAAATAGCAAGAAAAACGATCACATTTTTTTAAGTTTTGCGATAAGCAAGTTCTCTCCGGAGTGAAAAGTTATGTCTATGGCGATCAAGTTGCTTGAAAAACTTAGAATTCCGTTCAGTTTTGTGCAAGAGAAAGCAAAAGAGCAATATAGGAAATGGAAAAAAATGGTAGAAAAACATTAGTAGCTGTATCAAGTGCAAGTAATTGAAAAAAATGTGGAAGTATATATTTTTTCCTTAAGCGAAACGGAAAAAGAGATACTTCGAAAAACGATAGAATTATTTTTGTTTTTAAATTGGAATTCATTTGTTAGGAAACTTAAAGTTCCTATTTTCTATTTCAAAAATACATAGTATTTACGCATTTGTTAAAGAAAAATAGATATAATGGTCAAATACGTAAAATGATAAGCAATTTATTGTGAGAATTTGCCTAAAATAATGGGGCTTTGAATTGAGCGTTATTACTTGGTAAGACATAATAGATTTGAAACGTAAAAGACAGTAGCATGAAAAACAAATTTGTGTTCAAACGTTCAACAGCAGTTGAACCGCCAGCGTGACAATTAAGACTTCTGTTACCCTTAATACTAAATTGCAGATAGGAGCACCTACAGTGGTGAGAATAATGACCAATTTGAATCCATAAATGACGGCACTTCGTATTGACAGAAGAATGCTATAACTGTATACAAAAACATGATGGTCATATTCATGTTTGTTAACATCATAGAAATCCCCAACTCTCGCCTTTATCATACTGGTTTATTACTTATAATTATCAGGAGTCTATCTCCTATTGTTTGTATTCCAAAAGCAGTCAAAATGACTGGATTGTGAAAGAATAACTAATGTGTAAAGAAATTTGTTAACATCATAGAAATCCCTAACTCTCGCCTTTATCATACTGGTTTATTACCTATAATTACCAGGAGTCTATCTCCTAATGCTTGTATTCCTGGTACTTAGCACTATAAAGACTGAAACTTAGTATATACCTATATTGCCCAAAAGCAGTCAAAGTGACAAGATTGAGAAGGAATAACTAATGTGTAAAAAATTTATTTAAAATTAATTTTTAATGTTTTTTATATTATTTCTAGTTATATATAAATTTATTAGTAAATATTAAAAATAAAAAAAATTATATGTTGTACAAAATGTCACAAAATTCTAAGAAATTGCGTCATTATATACATAATTGTTTTTTCAATAGAAATTAAAAAGCAGTCAAAATGACTTCCTTGAGCAATCTAGCGTTAGCTCGACAACCGTTACACTTTATTTGTCGAAATAGGCTGCCTTTTCTGCAATGTTATATTTTTCATCAGAAATGCAGATTTCTTATACTGTTCTGACATTCCCTGATACAAAACTTACCTAAAAGTCATACCGGTGAGCATGTTTTCCTGATCTTTGAACAACTAAAAACGTGTAGTTAATGGATTGGCTTGTAGCGTATCTACCACTACAAAATTACAACTACAATTCACTAGTATATAAGACATGTTAACTCGACTCTATGTCGGGGTACCTTTTCATAGATGACGGTTGACATGGTCGAATACTGCTCTCCCCACTACTGTAGCGTATCTACCACTACAAAATTACAACTACAATCCACTAGTATATAAGACATGTTAACTCGACTCTATGTCGGGGTACCTTTTCATAGATGAAGGTTGACATGGTCTGTAACTACTCTCCCCACATTGGTGACCTTCGGACGTGATGTGAACACGCCTACCTTGGCAGTAACGCCCACTTCGATATGAACACGCCTACCTAGACAGTAACGCCTACTTCGATGGATGATCCACATTGAACAGTTGACTTGCTACTTGTGACTGCGACATTATCCACCTCCTCGCACTGCTGCTACTCAGTCTCGTCTCGATCACACACAACGTCGGCTTGAATACTTGTGATTACTCGACTGCTAACGGCAACATAGGAGCGACTACGACCGTGAAGTTAATACACCTCTCACATTCAGCACTCAAAAAATACGGTGATCTTAATACAGCTCTCCCGGCTTCTCACATAACAGCAATGAATCAACTAGTGGTATTCGTTCATCGAATTCTATCACAGATATAATTCTAGCGGGGGAGTACTGTAGCGTATCTACCACTACAAAATTACAACTACAATTCACTAGTATATAAGACATGTTAACTCGACTCTATGTCGGGGTACCTTTTCATAGATGACGGTTGACATGGTCGAATACTGCTCTCCCCACAGGCTAATACTCCTTCGCCAATTATCATCTGTAGATGAATTGCGGCACAGTTTTGTGGCTGTTGGGACTGAGGTGCTCGATGATACCACACAGTTCTTGATTAGGTAGATAAAAATGATCTTATTTCAGCCAGAAGTGATACAGCAACAATTGATACTGTTTTAGAAAGATTTATACATCCTAATTTCCGGTAAATATCGCTTTCACTCTCCTTCACATATTAATGTGTGCGAAAAATAAAATTGCAATCGTTCCTACCGTAACAATTTTGATTGTATTCCTGGTGTAGGACAGAGTTTTATTAAAAATTAATCATAAATTTTTTGACGCTTTAAAATAATTTTTAATTTTATAAACATTGCTATCAAATCTACAGCAAACATTTTGTTTTAGTCTACAGACTATATAATATGTATGCCAATTATCATACAGTTTGAAAATGCCAATCTCAAGCAATGGTATAGTAATTTCAATTTCACCTACTGAAACAGAAATAAGCAGCCCTTTATCACCTCCGGCGTCTGAAATGGCCTACTTTTCCATTATTGCCATGCATATGGGCTTAGTGCAGCCAAGTTATAAAAATAGTTATTTTATCATTGGAAAAAAACAAACAAGTAAAATCAAAGTGAAACTAATTTATATTTAAGTTAACAAAACGTGAAGTACAAAAAAAATCAGAAAGATAAAGAATAGAAATTCAAGACATTTTACTACTGCTATAAAAAAATCCTTTAGTTATCATTTTTAAATAAAGAAAATTAATTGAAATCCATTAATTTTTTTCTGCATCAGAAATAATTGAGTTTAATGAATAAAAATGAGAAAAATTAAAGATAAATTGAACATTTGACAAAATTTTTTCCGAATATAGGGTAAACCAACCAGTGAAGGAACATTCCATATATATTGATTAAAAATAAGAATTTGAAGGTTTTTCTTTAGATTGATTGGTAACAATAGCTTACTGCCAAACAATAGGAATTCATCTAGCAATGTTTTGGATTACCTGGTCAAATGGACTTCTCTGGAAAAATTTTTGAATTTGTAACACATCGTTTCTTTGAAAAAATGATAAGGCGAGTGTTTGTATTTATATGTTTGAAGTGGAATTAATTGCATGTAATAGTTTTATTTTTCTCACTGTGAAAAAGAGAATTCAAAATATATTTATTGGAGTTACGTTTTATTTTTTTTAAGCATCATAGCATAATAAAGTACTGAGATAAGGGGGTGTTTATTCACTGGATCACCAAACGATGAAAAACCAGTGAAGGAAGTGTTCCTTTACTGTTTTTTATTCTAAGTTAATGAAAATAAAAGATAAACTTTAATTTTCTTGTACCTTTAGTGATGTTCCGCATCAAAAGTATGATAAAAATACGAAAAACAACTTCTAACCAGTAAGGGGACAGGCATGTTCCTTTACTGGGCATAGATTTCCCAGTGAATGAACAGTGTGTGTTAATATGTTGACACTTTAATTTTGAATTCAAGATTACAAAGAAAAGTTAACATTTTCCAAGTATTTATATGTTATAATTTCAAGAATAGGCTTGTTTTTAAATATTTGTATGGCTTATAAATTCATGAAGAGCATTAAAAAATAACCAAAATTAAGTGTTCCTTTACTGGGTGCTCATTCACTGGTAAGAGCTGTTCCTTCACTTGGTCTTCTTACTACTTGTTATTTGAACCTCCAAAACTTTAAAACAATATTATGTAAGTTTTCTACAATTTTTTACATAATTAGAAATTAGTAACAAATATGTTGACTCTGTCATTTAACTAAAATTGCGAATTTTGAAATTAATATGATTTTTTAAAAGGCAAGCGAAGCATAAGTGTTCCTTTAATGGTTAGTTCACCTTACTCTAATAAATGATATATTAGTGATTAGAGACCATATTATTATCGAAGAAAACTAATACTGACATTACTGAAGTGCCGTGGCGTTTAAGCTCACTGTTCATGAATTGAAAAAAGGACAAATTGAAAATGGCTGCTCAATTATGTAAAGAACATATTCATTTCTAACGTAATATCTAGGATTATTTAAAACGGTGAATAAAAGCAGCCTAAAGGTGCAATTTGAAAGTAAAATAAAAAGTTACTTTTCCGCCAAAAAAATCTTGTTTTGCAATTTTTTACTAAACAATGAAGTGTATTGTCATGCGACTTCGCGTGAAAGTGTAACTTAGTTTGTCAGTTTGTTAAAATTTACAGAGTGATAAATAACAAAAATGCTCCAGCTTTGTGCATAATCCTTAAATAAGCTCACTGTAAAAATTATGTTAAAGTTACGAAAAAAAAATGCCAGTATAAAACCGTTTATTTCACAGAGAAATACTGTTATTTAAAAACAGACGCCTGTTTAAGTTGATAAGTACTGTTATCTTAGTAAAATAAATATGTCAGCATTACGGTAGGTGCGAGGCGAGAGCAGTATTTGTCGGACCAATCACCGCTGGGATTCGAATCTGGATGCCTTTATTTGTGAGGCAAGTGCTCTGTCCTCTGAGATATTACAAATTCAGCGCCTCAGATGAAAAAAAAATTTTTTTAATGCTTTTATCTTAAAAATTTTACACATTAAAATTATATTTAAGTGAAAAAACGCTTAAAAATATCGAGGCACATAAAAGTGTATGGCAACTTAACATTCCAAAAAATTATATCTAAAGAAATCTAACAATCAGGTAGAGTATCAATTTCGCAATAAAATTGAATCGCAATTTTGTTTTTACCACGTTAAAAATTCCAAAATAACTACTGAAAAATAAGAGCAAGTGCAGAATAAAACTGTAAAATAATTTAAAAGAGGTTGAGTTATCTTACGGTACCAACTGTACTTGGCAAAAATTAGAATTTGAACCGGTTTTAACTCGTTTATGATTAGGATGAAGAACAGGGAAAAACCATTTTATCAACGAAGTTTTAAACCGTCAAATATACCGAGAAAGTCTGTAAAAAGAACTTGAATTATTTACAGTATGTGGTTGAGGGATAAAAACAGAAAAAAAAATCTGTATTATTCTTTTAACAGTTTTTAGCAGCTATATGATATGAGAGAACAGAATTACAGTGTGCTAACATAATAATTTTAAAATAATTATAATTAGCATTATAATTATAATAATTATAATAATAATAATTATAATAATAATAATTATAATAATAATTATAATAATTGTTATGTAATAACATATATAATATTATATAATATTATTATATATTATTATTTAATAATTATTATATAATTATAATAATTATAATTATAATAAAAAAAAATTAGCATAGAATTACGAAAAAAAAAACTAACTGCCATATTGTGCAATAATCTCGAATTTTTTCATTCAAATTAACAAAACTACAGCTGTATAATACAAACATTAAGTAAAAATGTCAATTATTAACAAACAAATAATTGACAAGAATGATTTTTTCCATTTTTATTTATTAATTGTGGTTAACTAAAAATCACAACTTACTCTTCTATCCGTGTTGTTTAATTTTATTAGTCTGCCTAATTATTTTTCATTTATGACTACATTTAGAAAACTCCTACTTGCTCATTAACCACAAATTACATTAAGCGAATGTGACTGAGAGAATTTCTGAGACATCTGTTAACTACCACCGTGATAGTAATAAGCATGGATGTTAATAGGCAGTTTTATGGACATAGTAACAGCGCAACTGTTTGTTCCCACACTTAATGCCTAGCTGCGAAGTTTCGGAAATGCTGGGAAAACTCACATGATGAAGAAATCATTTTTATCAACACACTTTAACGCTTAGTACCCATTATAATGATTAAAGTGTAAGTATTAGTTAAAATGCATCATGGATATTAGATAGGAAAAATTTTTTTTGTGTGTTAGCTGGAATTAATTTTTTTCTGCAAATTACTACTCCAACCAATTATGTTCCGCCAAAAAGTTTATTCAATCAATGCTTAATTATTGTTTACCTGAACATTCTGAAATTCAAAATTAAAAGAATTTTTAAATCAGATTTCAAGTTTTTTTTCGTGAAACTACAACTACAATTGCTTTAAATTTTGAAATACTTTCGATGTAAGGAATTTTATTCAATAACGCTTTTATTACTGCATTTTTTACACACTGAAATAAAATTCGATTCAGAATGTGAAATTAATAATTAAATTTTTTTTTAAAGTTGAAATTCAAATTTCAGCTTTAATTGTTTTAAATTTTGAAATACCTGTTAGATAAAGAAATTGCATAAGAAATAAACAATTCAAGGAAATAACATAAAGAAATTACATAAGAAATACGTAAAAAATTAATACATAAAGAAATTAATTCACTGAAATATATTTAATTGTGTAACTTCACGATTTAAGAAAATTTATATTTGAGATTCGTAAGTGGCAGTATTTTAAGTTGGAATTCAAATTTCCTTTACAAATAACAGCTACCGTCATTCGGGGCTACTTTGTGCAGGATTTCGCAGTTTTTGAACTTTGGCATGTAAAAAAACTATGTTAATTCAAACTTTAGTAAAATTTATCGATATTATATTCATAACTGGACTCAGACGAGTGAATTTGATCAATATTGGCATTATTTGTATGTAATATTTACGAATAATAAGTCAAAACATACCTTGCACAAAGTAGCTCCCAAATGGGGCTACTTTGTGCAGCGATAGGAATTCAGTTTAATAATCATGTTTTTAGTAAAATATTGATATAAAATTACTAAAAAAGTTAATTGTTGACATTTTTAAAGACAAAAACATCAAGATATGCAAAGATATTAGTTTGAAAATAATTTTCAGCGTTAAAAAACCATTTTTTTTGAAGAATTTTTTCTTGAAAAGAATGTTTATTTCAAAACATTTGAGTTTAAACAAAAGGAAACCATATACTTTTTTTAACATTGAAATGGATGATATTTCAAAAATAATAATTATTACATATTCATTAACAGTTATAATATTGATACATTTGAACATAACATGCTTGAATTAAAACATGTCAGAACTTGCTCTTCAGTTTCTGTCAAAATCACCTGATGTCCTATAAAATATATTTTTATGTGTTAAATCGTTTGATTAATTCATTAGAAAACTCTTTGTATAACAAAAATAATAGTTTACCAGCACGTTTCATGTGTTTCTTGTGAATTTTATTATAGATAGTATTTCTGTGGATTTTGTGCTTCCGAGAAGCTTCTGCAATCGACATACCACCAGCAACTGCTTGCAAACAGTGCTGCAGCTTTTCTAAAGTGTAATCAAGGTAGTTTCTCGTTCCAGGTATTTTTTTATAATGTCTGACCATTTTTCTGTCGAAAAAAAAAACACGAATGAAACTTTGCACAAAATAGCCCCAAAGTGCATTTTTTTTCATTTTCCGTTTATTTGTTATTAATTTTCAAATTTTTTTAAAGCTAACATGATCTAATTGCTTATTAATATATAAATAAAAAATTTTGCACTTACGACAATTGTTTTATCAACGTCTTTGCATTTCACAGCTAAAGTTTCCACGCACACTTTTCGACATCCGACGTCCTCGGAAAGTTGTTGACATTGGAGGAACGAAACGCACTCTGAGATTGTTTTAAAATTCGAAAAAATGTTTGTAGTAATAGAAGAGACTTCTATCTTCAAATTCCACACATTTTCAACGTGAAATAAACATAATACTGAATAGCAGCACTTGAAAAATGAAAAATTCAAATTTGCACAAAGTAGCCCCGAATGACGGTATATTGATTTAAATCTTGAAATACTTGCTAAACTAAGAATTTTATTCATAAAATGCCTTCTAATTGTATATTTGTACCCTCTAAGAAAGTTTCGATTCAATTTTGAACCATAAAATCGGTAACTTCTACCATAATATGGAGCAAAATTGTTACAACTTTAATTATATGCAAAATTCAACCATATTTTGTTTTATTTTGAATAATAGTGTATTATCGGAGAATGGACATTTGAAAAATACTGTGCTAAGGTGCAAATTAGCATCATATAAGGATTATAACAAATTCAGGTGATATTATGGTTCAGTCCGGTTCAGTGTATATAATTTTCTGAATCACTGAATATCACTGAACCGGACTGAACCATAATATCACCTGAATTTGTTATAATCCTTATATGATGCCAATTTGCCCCTTAGCACAGTATTTTTTAAATGTCCATTCTCCGATAATTTGATAAGATAGGTAAAGTAAGTGTTCATAGAAATGTGTGTGTGCGTGATGTCTTTCCTAAATACAAATAATACAAACTATAAAACTGAGGTGTGTCATTCCTGATTTTGTGTAAGTTACAAAACTTTTAGTTTCGTTTTAATCAGAAATATTGTTATCATGAATGTTTAATATGAAACAATTGTTATCAGTAATTAGTTACAGTTGATCTAAAAATGTACGATATTTTAAAAAATGGCATATTGACTTATGATGACTAATACTATATTGATTAATGATTCTTATTTAACTACGAGCTTAGTCAAATAATTTGAAGAGTTCATAAAAGCGATCGATATTGTATTTTGTTGCAAAGTATGAAACCTATTGAATGAAAAAAATAGCTTAAAAAGCTCTATTAATTAAAATAACCTAATTAAATTTTTTGGGTTTTTCCAATTAAACGAGCATATATTATTGAATATATTGACGCATATTGAATATATTGAGCATATATTGACGCAATCCTTATTGAATAAAAAGGTTTTATTTGGTAAGGCACACTATCGAACTTTTTTTAGTAGCTAACATTTAAAGTTTGAGACTTAGAGCGTTAAAATTAATGCTTAAAGTTAGAATTTAGCCGAACTATTTTTTTAAATATAAAATTAGCATTCTTAGAAATTTTGAAAGGCATTTGAAAGTTAGAAAATTTGGAATAAACATTGAATGTTTGATTACCGCAGGTGACCAGCCAACCACCTAAGCCGGTTTACGGCGCTTTGCGAACCTCACGTTACTAATATTGAATATTTTATTTTATTTTACATTACGATTCAACTCCGTACGTAGCCTCATAATTTTGAACTTAATACAGAAGGCAAGGAAATTCCTGAATTAAGTATTGGTGAAAATTTGCCTTCGTAGAGGAATTTTGATGGAACTAACCAGCATTTACGTTACACGGAGAGGAAAACCACGAAAACCAGCCACTTCACGTCAAGGGGACTATAACCCATGATCCACGGAGGATATTTTTATGTCAGAAGTGAGGTCGGTGCGGGCCGAGTGCGAAATTGGTATTGAATAGCCTTCGCTGGGATTCGAACCAGGTTCATCTCATTGGAAGGCCAATGCTGTATCCCCTGATCCACCATGACTTAGTAATGAATGCTTAGGAATTTTCCTGCAGATTCAAAAAATATCTTATTAGAATAAAAGAATAGTTATAATTTTAATGAATTTACTAATTTTTGATGCCCTTTAGAAATAATGGTTCCTAAGACCAGGTCTATTGGACCTGGAAGATAATTAGGACTTGACAACATACATAATGATTAAAAAATTATTTAAATGCATAAAATTTTCACACTTTTCAACTTTTATTCATTAAATAATTTTCATTACTATAACACAGTATCCATAATAAAATGCTCACTCTCGTTTTATATTGAATTATCAACACAAATTATTTAACATTCAAAAGCAAATATTATTTTTATATACATACTTGTATAGAAGGAAACATCAAAAATTCATAGAATTAACATTTTCATACCTAAAATGAAAAGAAAATCTTACATTTATACCAGAAACAGAAATAAAACGCTGGGTAAGACTTTTTATTGCAGACTTTTCTAGAAACATTTATTATGCATATTTAATAATTGTATGCTTTTTTCCTGGGATTTTATTTCAGTTCAAAATTGTTCCCGGAACTTAAATATTAAATAACGCACCACGGAATTTTTTGAAATGATTTCCATATAAAAATTACATAATTTCACATGGAAATAGTAGAGAAAACATAAAATACTTAAAATAAATACATCTCAGATATGAATGTCTCACCTATTCCTTAAATATAGTCTTTTTTTTGTCATTTGTTTATAAAGAAAAATAACATTTCGACATAATTTGACATTTCTACATTATATATTTTAACGATGGTTATTTATGTTGCTATCATTGATTCCATTTAAATGAAAATTCTGAAAATATGGAATACATTTGATGCAAAACATATTGAACTTAAATAATTTTCTTAGGCACCCTATTTTCAAATAAATTAAAAAATATCAGCTACACTGAAATTCTAGTTAACCTTCATTTTATTCTTTTTGATTAATTAAAGTATTAATAGCAGATAAACATTAATTAATAACATTTCTAAACGTGTACTTTTTTCAGAAATTAAAATTTTTTTGCTAATGTTAAGATATTTACAGTAGATGGCAGCACCAGTAGCGAAAAATAATTTTCTCTAAAAAAGTTTTCCCTCCGTTCACGTCCGAAAAGTTTTTATTGAATACCTTATGCTAGTATTAAAATAAGTAACATTTTTTAAATTAATAATAGTAAATCATTTTTCTTTTTAAAGTTTATTGTTATTGCAGAAACAGATGTATATACTTAGGAGACAGTAACATATGTATAACTATTTTGTTTACCTAAAGAAAAATTAAACGTGTCAAAAATTAATATTAAGGATTCGTTCAAAAATATACAAGCTTTCACTGAATCAATTTTTAAAAACTATCCTTACACGTGGTTATGTACAGAAATAGGCACTTAAGATTTATTTAGCTCGGTTTTCTTGTCGAAACTTAGTAAGAAATTATGGCAATTGACACTAACGAACTAAATGTTGAAATACATGATTTCATTTAAATACTAATAAAATGAAGTTCTTATTAATTTTTATAATTTTATGAAATATCTTAATGAATAAAACATTATTATCTTGATCTTATTATTCGAAATTATACCCTGGACAACGGTTAATACAAACAATTTATTAGAACAAAAAAGAAAAAAAGAATCAAATTTAAATAACGTATTTCAATTTGATTCTTTTCATTTTTAACGTATTTCAATTTGATTGAAAAAGAATAACGTTGAAATTGTTTAATAATCAAATGTTTTCCCCTGATTTGAAAGATCATTCAAAAAAAGGAAGGATTATTTTATTCAAAATAAAAAGCTGACAATGTAAATCACAAAGTTTAAAATTTAGATTTTAACTGTGATATATATTGTTACCTTTTTAAAATTATTCAGTTAGAAGAATTTGTTTTTGTTTGAAGACTAATTAGTAGAGTATTATGCAATAAGCAATCGCTTAAATATTGCAGATGAAATTTTGATTAAAACATGCAATTTCTTGCAATTTAACAACATATTTTTCAGTTTTTTTTCCCAAAAGAATATTTAACTTTTCTAGCTTAAACTTGTTATTATGATATTATTATTATAGTTCATTATTAATAATTTATTTTTATTTCATACTATAGTATGCTTTAGAGTTTACAAGATGCTAACTTTCTCTTTAAAGTAACTATCTCCGATAACTACATGATATCTGATTTTGAAAACGAAATTCTTCTTCTTTAATTCGATAACTGAAAGATAAACCCTTTTTAGGAAAAAATTGATATTTTTTGGTTTCGAATTACAAATAATAGGCAAAAACAACAAATTACAAATCAATTTATGATTTTTATTTTATATTGTTTATATTTTATGTGTTACTTTTCATTTTTATTGTTTTCTGTATGGAATACTTTTTATTTCATTTACACATTAATTTAATTACTTAAAGCCTATAATAACTTGGTCAAGTAGAGTAACTTTAATTTATCGTTACGTTATGAAGTCTTAATATTTTTTTGTTAAATTTTTTTTCTTCTAAAATTCTTCGAATAAATAATTTCGTTAAATGCATGTTTAAGAAAATAAGAACAATAACAATGTTAAACTCACAACCCTTTAAACTGTGGTAGGAGATGAAAGCTAGTACATTATCCACTCGTGACTATTGTAAATAATCGAATTGTTAAATAATAGAATGCCTACCAATTTTTCCACCAACGCTCCACTTGACACAAAAATATAGCTTCAGAGGGTTTGAAAAGGAACCAGACGGTAATAGAGATGAACTAATATATTTAACAAATGTAAACATTTTAAGTTAAACTAAATTCTAGAAACATAACCAAATACACTAATTCCATGAAATCTTTATCGCGGCGTACACAGTATCCGAAAGAGCTATATTTCTGAAAAAAAGAAACGAGCTGATTGCCATTTTAAGAAATCTAAGAAGTTAGCAGTTCATAAGTTCGGTCTGACAAATCACTCTTTTGGGAGGATTACATGTTACTTATTTCAATCAACCTACTGTGTGGTCAACGAGGTTCATGTCGCTACAAAACAGTTATTTTTTTAAAAAAATTATCTTGCAATGTGATTTAACTAGCATATTTTTTAATTTTCCAAGTAAATATTTCAAAATTAAAAAAGTAACTTAGCAAAGCAGAATAATCTTTCAAATCAAGATCTCCACAATATTGTTATTAAGCGAGAAATTCTGGCAATATTAACTATCATGGAAATAACAAATTAGTAATTCAATAAAATTGATTTTGATGTAGACAGAAATTTACTTTTATTTCAAAAGTTTGACTATGTTTGCCAACTGTTTCATGCAAAATCTCGTATAAATATGCTTAGATTCTTTATGATCGAGCAAGTTTCCAAATGTTAGTTTCCGTTGATACAATATTCTGTTAGAACTTGGAAGATAACTACACTATATTTACGAAAATTAATTCCTTAATCAATCTGAATTCCGTAATCAACCCAGCCTTCAAAATAACACGATATTGATTTGTAAGAAATTTTTCCGATATTGGAGTTAATGAATACTATAACATGCTTTGATTTATAAATCAAAGCATGCTATAGTAAACCGTGCGATATGTTTCAGGTATATATGTAGGTTGTTGCTACTGAATATTACAAAAGGCCCCATATCGATTTTACGATATTATAGTTGATGAATACCATAATATCAGAACTAACTAAATGTAACATTGTAATGTGTTGTAGCTAAATGTAACATTTGACAGAAACTTACACAATATTGCAGTAAAGGAGAACCAAAGTAATCTTAAGCTTAATTCTACATCGGTTAGTGGAAAATGTACACATACCCGTATTTCAGTCAATGAAACAAAATTGTGATGGCATGTCTTCGGATCATCCTCCGGGATGTTTCCCAGACCGTCGCCAATAGCCCATTGTGCAGCTCTAGTGCGACGTAAATTAGCAACAACAACAACAATTCAGTAAATGAAAATCAATTTAATTATAATGGTTAGAAAATGAGAATAGTTTGGATTAAATTTAAAATATTTTTTTTCCAAAATGGAATGTTCTTATAAGTAAAAAAAATATATATATTTACTTTCTAAGAATAAATAGGGTTTTTTTTTTACTTCGTGGATGATGTTGCCCCACATGGAAAATACATGAAAATTAAAATATGCCTTACAGTGCTATTCAGCCGAATGTTCAGCAGAGAAAAAGTCATGGATATAAACTTGACATTTTACGAAAAGTCATGGATATAAACTTGACATGTACTACCACAAAACAATACTAAGTTTGTATACAAACCACGTCAATTGCTGATTAATTGTTTATTGAGATCTTTAGGTAATTTACATAGTAGTTTCATAGTTTACTTTCAAAAGTTTTAAACTGCATTCGATATATTCTACAAACGAAGCAAATGAGTAAAAGTAAAAAGTATTAATCGAACACACTAATTGATGAAATAAAAAGAGAACATATAAAATACGTAATTCTGGAAATGAAATTATTGAAAATAAATTTACAACTCGACCGTAATTACAAAAGCAACAATGTGGAATAATAAAACTTCGCATTGTAAAGATTACATATTTTTGTTACAAACAATCAGATTTACTGAACAACAAATAAGAATTTTATCATGTCGTAAAGCTTAGGACTTTTATAAGATTCTGTTTTTCAAATGCGAACAATGTTCAATGGTTACAAATAATCGGAATTGATAAGACTCTCCAGACTTAATATAATCTAGTTCTCAAACAAAATTTCTTTCCTTAAAGGCAAATAAAGGCAGGTGAAAGAATTTTGATAGCAAAGGTGGCAACAACCTAAAGTAGTGTGATACAAAATGAGATGTCTTTCTCTTCAACGAAAGAGAAATTTATAGATAAGGAATATCAGATGTCGTAGTTTGAAAAGACAACAAGGAGGAACATTTGCAAAAGCTATTAAGTTTTGGACATTTTATGTTTCGTTTCATTGATTCAGTTTTACACCATCTTTAATGTTATTGTCAACTCCTTGCACAGATCAAGCTTTATTTCTCTTTTGATTATTTTGGAAGTTTCTGTCGAACTTTTTTAATATTTTGTTAAAAAAATAGCACTTATGTATAATTTTTTATAACTCTGTAACATTCTCTTATTTTTATCTTCTTGAATAATAAAAAAAAATTGCATTGTAGTATATTTAAACTGCTGTTTGTAGAAAATGCAACACCATGAAGGAATCATCAGAATCAAATGAAATATTATTTTAATAATGGAT
>NC_092210.1:48030738-48095390 GCF_043381705.1 Parasteatoda tepidariorum | reverse complement strand
CGCCCACATGTTGCGCGGACTGTTAGAGACTTCTGTTCAGCACAACGCATGCAACTTCTTCCTTGGCCTGCTTATTCGCCGGATATGTCGCCTATTGAGCACGTGTGGGATATGGTTGGTCGGCGTCTCACTCGTGATCCGCGTCCTGCAGTTTCCAAAGACGAACTTTGGTTGCGCATACAAGCGATATGGAATTCTCTTCCTCAAGCAGATATTCAACATCTGTTTGACTCCATGCCACGTCGTATAGCAGCACTTATTGCAGCGCGTGGTGGCTGCACCAAATACTGATTTCGGACGCTTAATTTGTTTCTTTTGTTTTGAAAATTTCATCATTTATTTGTATCAGTACAAGTCGTTTCTGCATTAAATTTCATTTGATTCTGATGATTCTTTCATGGTGTTGCATTTTCTACAAACAGCAGTTTATATATTGAATTGTTTGGTTCGAAATTTAGAACAAAAAGAAGTAATCCAATGAGTTATTTGATGACTTGAAAAATAAGCAATACTTACATGAAAACGGAAGCATGTTCATACGGAAATACGAATTTTAAATCAATGGCCGTTGGTAATTGAAAGTGTTAATTTCAAATCTAATTTGCGTCAACAAAAATTTTTTTTATTCTTATTATTTTCCTGAACATAAAGAAAAAAATTTACATTGTATTAAATTTATATTTTGAATTGTTTGGTTTGAAAGTTGAACAAAAGGAAGTAATTCAATAGGTTATTTGGTAATTTGTCATGGTAGATTATCATGGGTAATTTTAGCCAGATCAGCATAACGAGTGAGAAGGAAAGTTTTGTTTCCTTTGCAATTAGAAGTTTCGATTTCGTTAAGTAATTATTAAGATCTTATAGAATAATTTTATTGCTATTTTTGAATACAAACTAACTAAACTAACTCAGTGGCGCGACAGCCCATTAAGAGGGCCAAGGCCGACTGTGCCCATCTCAGTTTTCTTGACCTTTGGGCTCTGGGGTGCAGGAGCATATGTTCCGGTCAGGTGGTCAGCCGAACGCGGAACCCCCAGTGTTAGTTCCCAAGCATGCTTGGTACTCATTTTATCGACCCACTGAAGGGATGAAAGGCTGAGTCGGCCTTGCCCGGCCCAAGGATCGAACCAAGGACCTGTGGCACGACAGCGCGAAGCGCTACCGCTCAGCCACCGGGCGTCATTTTTGAATACAAAAGAATTAAAAAACAATACATTAGAGTAAATTTATCAATTGTATAGTTTGGTTTGATATTCGATTAAAAAAAAGAAGTAACTCAGTGGGTTATTTGGTAACTTGAAATTTAAGTAATACTCGCATGAAAGCGGAAACATGATCAAACGGAATTACGATTTTTAAATCAATGGCGTTTAATAATTGAAAGAGTTTATTTCAAATCTAATTTGTATCTACAAAAAATGTTACATTATGAGTCTAATGAGTTTGTAAGGGACTGATTTTTTTACGGCCAAAACTTTTTATTTTATTTCCAATGGCACATTAAAGCACAATTGAACATCAAAAAGATAACAATAAATAAGAGCGAGCAATCCAGTAGCGTTTCCAGATAGATTTCCGAGAGAGAGGAGGGCATTTAGATAGGTGAGACAAGTCCATTATCTCGTGGAGGTCACACAATTTACAAAAGGGATCATGAACCACTTTGATGCGACATAGATGTTTTTTCAGGCAATCGTGGCCAGTTATCAGACGAAACATGGTGGCAGATTTCATCCTGGACCACTGAGGGACATTGAGAAACTGTTTAAGCCATAGTTTATTGGAATTACGATTTTTGAGTTCCTCGTGAAAAGAGGCACTGAAGATGTTCTTTATGAGACTTTTGATATTATAGAAAGGAAGTCTGGAGTTGATCTCTGTAGGACAGAGGCCCCCTTTTTTGACAGGAGATCGGTCACCTCGTTTCCCGTGATTCCACAGTGGGTCGGAATCCACTGGAGAGCCACTATCTTGTTATTACTGACAAACCATTTAAGGAGATTTGAGCAATTATCGATGGTTAAAGTTCGACAGTGACTGGGAGCATTAATTGCTTGAAGTTCAGCCTTAGACTCAGATAATATTACAACTTTTGAGAAGGAGTCTAAACGTGTCCGAAGTTGTGACAGGGCCTGGTAAATGA
Source organism: Parasteatoda tepidariorum (assembly GCF_043381705.1). Taxonomy (NCBI): domain Eukaryota; kingdom Metazoa; phylum Arthropoda; class Arachnida; order Araneae; family Theridiidae; genus Parasteatoda; species Parasteatoda tepidariorum. The sequence goes on along the minus strand of NC_092210.1, from coordinate 48,093,247 downwards.
CCAAAATCTTGGCATCGAAAGCTGATTTATAAATGCCGATGGGAGTATACAGGCAGAAAAGTTCACAGTAAACACCAGCACCAGCGCTAACACAATCACTCATTTTAAAACAGTCACTATATATTCTCAGTATATCAATATGCACCGAAGAGCCATTACATTATGACCACCCTCCATCTATAACCATGGGCTCGCCCAGATTTTCATGGTTTCTCGCCCAGGAACAATGTTTTCATGGGACACATTAGGACCCATAATCCTCATAGAACAATCCCTGACGTCTGTAAGCTACTTGAACATAGTTGCAGACCAGGTTCACCCATTCATGGTAACAGTTTTTCCTGTGGGGGATGGTGATTACCAACAGGATAATGCACCACGTCATAAGGGTCAAATCGTCATGGATTGATTCGAGGAACATTCCAGTGACTTTCAAGTCATGTCTTGACCACGGCGGGTGCTAGCAGTTTTGAGGGCTACAGGTGGTCCTGCATGTTATTAGCAGGGTGGTCATAATGTAATGGCTCTTCGGTGTATATTCGGTCAGTACATATTCGGACAAAACTAACTGCTCAGAATATCATAGGAAATTTCAGAAAGAGCAGCACAACGAGTGAGAATAAAAGTTTCGTTACCTTTAATATTCGAAGTTTCAATTCCGTTAAGTAAATAATAAGATCTTGTAGAATCATTTTATTGTTGTTTTTGAATATAAAAGAATTAAAGAAATTGCATTATAATAAATTTATCTTTTTGAATTGTTTAGTTTGATATTTGAGCAAAAAAAAAAAATGGAGTAATTCAATGGGTTATTTGGTAGCTTGAAAATTAAGAAACACCTGTATGAGACGCTTTATTCTTCTCTAATGGAAATCGACAAAAAGACTGAAAAAGTGATGGCTCGACGATACTATGAAAAATCTCATCACCTTAGTTGAACGCCGGTATAAGATTAAATAAAATAACTTTGTTGTCTCTGAATGGCAACGCTTTTGTGTTGTAGTCGTTAGTAAATAAAGGTAGATGGTGTTCTTTCAAGATATACAGAAGTTGTGATTTAATTACGTTTACGCGAATTAACAACCTTGAAGGTGAAAACCATAAAGTTGTAAGTCAGAAATAGTATTGTTCAGCAGGTCAAGGCTTATAGTGGGCTGTAGCGCTGCATAAATGAGTAAGACATTCATTTATTTCATTGTCAATATTACACTAAAATACAAGGAAATTTAGGCTTGCTTACTGAATTATTTTATAAATCAAATGCTTATTTGAGACAGGTATACAAAAATCCCTTTTTTGTTGTTGTTAAAACTTGATGCAAGTAAGTGAAAATAAGATAACCAAATAAATTAAACATGCTAATACTCATCATTTCATTAGAGATATTTATTATTCATGACTAAAAAGTGAAACATAATTTCCGTGTTAGATATTTATTGTTAATCTGCTAAAAATGAAGTAATGTTTCTACAATTACTTCAAAATTAATTTAGCGAAAAAGTTGACTAGGTGAAGAGTATTTTTTCTAAGTTTAAACGTTAACGAAAAGTCTAAAAAGCAAAAGGAATTCGAGCAAACTTTCTTACCGTAAACAGTTTTTCAGAAAATTCGTGAAGTGTGTATTATTTGCCCGTGGGGAAAGAAAAACATTGCTTTTCTACCGGCTTTTTTTGGACAGTTGACTGTAAAAATAGCTAATAATTTAAAATTATGACTTTGCTTCAAACCACGTAATTTATTAAAAGATTCTTGGGCAGTAAAGAAATAAAGAAAAAAATAATACAAAATTTTTTCTTGCTAAAATGTTTTCCAATTTTTTCATTAAATATTTATAAAACGATTTAAAAAAGTTTCCTAATTCTAAGAATCTTCTTCAAATCTTCCACAGTTTCACAGTTGCTTGAGTAATTTATTTAGGATTCACTTATATTTATTGGTTCTTATTTGGTAAGGAAAAAGTTGGCTGCTCAACTATTTTTTTATGTAGCAAATATTTCAAAAGATATTTATTTGTTATTGTGTTTTCATGCTTACCAAAACCTTGATTAAAATTTTAGAACATGAAAGTTTGCGTTGTTATGGAATAATAGATGAAAGTGAAATTTAATGAATATAAGTTTATTGAACACAAGTCGCAGTTTTAAATATTGAGTTATTCGTCGAATTATTAGACTTAAAAAATAAACGTTTTTACGTAAAGGACATTAAAAATATGATAGAGAAACAAAACAAAAGATAATGCAATTGGCACCAATAAATGAAATAATAAAAAATTTGCTTTTAAAATTCTCAAAAAAACAGACGATCTTTTCAGAACAATACATAAGTAATAACGTGTGTTCTTAATGGCTTAGGGAAAAGGTTTAATAAGTAAAAAAGATTAAATAATTAATTTAGAATGAACCATTAAGAATTAATTTAGAAGAAACAATTACAAATTACTAGAATAACAATATCCTGTAAACGGATACGTATCACCTTAAATCGAAAAATGGCCAAAAGTATAGTTTAAATAGATTTGCGTTGTCTCAATAACCTGAAAGAAAAATAAATAGCTGAAAAGGAATGGATTGCCTAGAGTTAAAAAATACATGAGACAGATAAAACAAATACTGAAATGTTAAAACTCACCATGTTTATTCTCACTAAATAGCTAGTTAAATACTAAAAAAATTGCAAATTGTAAAATCATCAACAAAAATATCGCCACACAGGCCATCACTTGAAGAATCAAATTTACACAAAATAAGATGAGAAAGGATTATCTTCTCACAAAAAGGTTGTCGGCATCTTAAAAATCTTACAACAGGACAGCACGCCTCCCTGATGCACCGAACGTACATCAGGAGGCCCAAAATCAACTTCGAATGAATGTTCTAAAAAACAGGGGGAAAAGAAAAGAATCCCTCACTTCCACGCTGCCATTACTTTTTGTTGAATACTGTTGCACTTCGGGAACTCAGCTGACAGGTGTCGCTGCGGGAAAAATTCAGCCTAATCCCATGGCGTTTCAAAAGCTGCTCCTCGAGATAATCTGCTCCTATAGGATCAGTCCATGCAATTTCTTCCTTGTACAAAGCAATACTTAAAGTCTTATATTTTTGCAACCTATGTCTTTTCTTAAAGACATTAAAATTGTTAAACAGTGTTTAACAATAAGTATCTGCGGCATTGTCGCTGAGAGTGAAATAATGAAATTAGGACTGATTATTGGTTATTCTTTGCTTTTCACTGACAACGATACTTCTGTATCATATTGAAATGACTTTTAAATTAATAATTAGTAATTAAAAATAAATGTCAATAGAAAAATTCACTAATACATTATATAAAATTTTTTCTAAAATAGCATATAATTTTCGATGTAACACTGGAGCATTATCTTCATAGCTAAGAAAAATAAGTTTTGCTTTTAAAAATAAAGAAATATGTTAGAGACTTATCAAAAAGAAAAAGGAAATTTAGAAATTGGCCTTACGACTTACAAGAAGACTTTTCAAATTTTCTAGAAAAATAACTAATAAATTTAATGAGTGGATGAGAAAGAAAAACTAAAAGGCATAATCAGTGTACATAAACTTTGTGTTTATAAAACAAATCCAATGAAATTAAAAAAAAATCAAACAATTGTAGTGTTTTAAAAGCATTTTAACTTAGAAAGAAAACGTAGCATCTACAGGTCTGGTATGACGTAAAACTTGAAAAGTTTTTAAAACCTGATCGAAGTAAATTGACTGAAAGACATTAATAAAAATTATAACGTTTTTTTCGAATACGATAGGCTTTTAAAAAATTTAGTGCCGTGGAAAAATAGTTTGAATCATGGTAAAAAGGTTTTTTTGGAATCATGCTAGAGGGAGCTACTTTTGGCTCAGAGGATATAGCATTCGCTACCCAATGAGATAACTCAGCGGCGATTGGTTGATAGGCTCCCGAATTCTGCTTCCAACCTGGGGGGGGGGGTNGGGGGGGGGGGGGGGCTCTTGGTTTGCCTCTCCACGTAACGCAAATGAGGGTTAGTCCTTCAATACGCAAATAGTCCACAAATAGTCCTTCACGAAAGCTAGTTTGTTCCAATGATGGATCCAGGAGTTCCCTAGTCTTATGGGTTGGGTTCTCACATGGTTATGGAGTTAAACAATGATAGTCGTAAACTCAGAATTGACTCGGCTGCTCAACTCCAGGTATAAAATAAAATAAAATCATGGCAGAAGAATTGAACTAAGAGTTTTAACTCTCAGTGCAGCGATGTTAGATATGATTAAAAATAACGTTAAAAATCACAAATATTTTAATAAAACCTATACGGATTACGTTATCACGAGGCATTACTTTCACGAGTGAGATAAATGGAAGAGATGATAAAATGATTCAATAGAGGTTAAGTTACACTGGCAAGAAATAAATATGCATTTAAAAATAGCATCAGTAAATTAACAGTAAGCAAAATATCAACAACAAAAAATCAATGATTTCTAAATTTATTAAAAATACATTATAGAAGCAAGAACTTTAACTTTATTTTGTCTTTGATGATACGGAAATTCACCCAGAAATCTAGATTAAAGCCTGAAATAATATTATAATTAATATGCGATGAAGAAAAATAGAACTTTTTATCTTATCTCCAACTAAACTAAACTCAGTGGCGCGGCAGCCCATAGAGGGCCAGGGCCTATTGTGCCCATCTCAGTTTTCTTGACCTTGGGTTCTGGGGTGCAGGAGCAGATGTTCCGGTCAGGTGGTCAGCCGAACGAGGAACCCCCAGTGTTTAGCTCCCGAACAGGCTTGGTACTCATTTATCGACCCACTTAAAGGGGATGAAAGGCTGAATCAACCTTGCCCGGCCCGAGGATCGAACCCAGGACCTGTGGCATGGGAGCGCGAAGCGCTACCACTCAGCTACCGGGCGTCCTTATCTCCAACAGTGTCTGATATAAATGAGTTCAGGAGTTCTAGAAATTTTGATTAAGCTTTGATGTTGAGACGATATTTCAGCGATCACTTAGTTTGCCCCATTGGCAAGAAATTTTACACTAATAAAGGCGTACAAATGTGACATTGAAACCCGCATGGGTTTTAATATAAGTATTACTACTTGTAATTTTTAAACGATGTTTTTAATGAAATTTAATTTTGCAGTAATGATAGACAGGGGATGAAGGATAAAAACAAATGTGACACCGAAACGCGTATAGGTTTTAATAAAAATGGTTGTGATTTTAAACGTTGTCCAACAGTATGAAAGGCACATTTTACTGTAATGTGAGCAGTGAATGAAGGATAAAAACAAATGTGCTCTTTAAAAATATTGCTCTTTTAAAATATTGCTTAAAAAAATATTGCTCTTTTAAGAGTTGTTTTTTATGAAATTTAATTTCACAGTAATGATAGGCAAGGAATGAAGGAGGAAATTTCTGATTTTATCTTGACCTCTATGAAAAATGGGCCAACTGCTCTGTTAGCATTTTACTTTGTTTTTCTCTCTGTTCAAAAGTTGCCCTACCTAATTGGATAAAGTGACATTTTTTTTAAGTTTCTGAGTTAATTATTTATATTTTACTATTTTAAAAATTATGAAAATTGTAAAATATCGTTTCTTAACTAGAGATAAATATTTTATTTGTTAGAAGACTAAGATGGAACTGAATGTTTTAATTTTCTTAAATTAATTTAACGAAGAAAAATTGCTGGTAATTTCTGCATTAAGAAAATATGGAAGCGGTACATTACTTTAAGAAACATTAAACATTAATCAAAACATTAATGAAAGGATTTGTTGGAATTTTCAAAAAAAAAAAAATTAATAAAAAAAAGTTTAATAAAGTAAATAAATAAATAATTAAAATAGTAAACAGTTGCACTTTACACAGCGCTTATAGCAGGTATGCATATTTTTGATCCCTGTTTACCTAGAAAAAAATAATAAAATTAGTAAAATATTTCCTTTCTCCTTTTAAATTTGCAACAAATTGTATTCGAGGAATAGATATGTCATATTATGTTTCGAATAAACTTTTCTTACCCATCAATTGGAATTTTACATGCAAATATATTTTTTTTGCAAGCAAAACTTACTTTGTTCAAGTACTTTGCTAACAAAAAATACTAACAAAATTAATGAACGACCTACACTATATAACAGTGTTTTTTTTATATCTAATAATAAAGTAAAACATTTGCGTTGAAATTTAATTTTGCACTAAGAAGTATTTACGCTAGTTTTACTTTAAAATAAAATTTTATTTTGCTGGTTATATTTTTTACTTTTTACTACCTCTTTTTAATAAAAAAGTATAACAGAAAAACTTCGAACCCGAGTCTTATATCAAGTATGAATAACTTACATTTAATATGATTTTGGACCTATTCATTTAGACTCCTTAAGTGTTGCAAAATGTAAAAATATTGATAAGGTTTTTAATGAATATCGTAATATTAAAAAAAAAATTGTTAAAAAAATCATAAGTGCATTATATTTACAACGGGAAAAGTTAAACTTCTTTGAATTATTAGAATCGGGGAAAATAAATACTGGATCTTTTTATGTCTTATAGTTCATTTAAACTATAATAATGAAGAGTGTCTGTATGTCCCTCTTATAACCCCAAAGCCATTTGCGATAGTGTCCTGAAAATTGGACAAGGAATAAAAGAGACAATTTTAGCCCCCGATTATAAGATTAGTTGAGAAATTTTAATTAGATCTCTTCGGAGAGGCATTTGAAAAATAAAAGTTTCTTATTGGTTTAGAGTTAGCGCCACTGTTGTAAATAACTGCAGATGATTTTATCTTTTACAGAAGATATCTTCATTGATGTTTTGCTTGCATATTGCACTTATTAAAAAGGAGTATTTTGCACGTTCTTACATATTTAAATATTTTTTATTCGCCATGTCGCATAAACGCAATGATCAACGTGAGCGCGTTAGCATCTGCTAACTACGTCACCAATTTAGTATTTCTTAAGAACGAACATAATAAAGCAACGTGTTTATTTTTTATACAATTATGCAGGTTTATAGAAATGCGTTCTAAGAGAGGTCAAAAGTACATATTATGTACTGAAAAAGAAAAGTAGATAGGAAATGGTTTTAATTTGTTCAAGTGAAGCGTAAAATACTGTCATACTATTATTGACACTAATGGTGCTTACTAAATTTGGGTAGGGATTTCTTGAATAATGGCAATTATTGCAAATTTAATCGATGCCAAATATACTGATGTAGACAAAACTAGTAAATCCATTAAAACAGAACTAATAATGTGCAGTTTTAACTCAAGTAAAGTGGTAAGAGGTGTCTTACGGGCCTTCGAAAAAGATAAATTCCAGAAAAAATCCTCGCTTATTTGAGCGAAATTTAGACCATTATGAGTCGGCTTCAAGCAATAACATCATTTCAAAAGAAACTAAATGCTGTTATTCGTTATTTCCACGGAATGAACGATTAAAAACGTGTTTTGCCTAATTTAATCACGTAAAATTCTTGGAAAAGACAGAAATAATAATAAATAAAAAAGAATTGGAATTATTTTAGCTTTAATAATTCGGTTGGTACCATACGTCTAGTTTTGTACACGATTCCGTAGTATTGTTCAGTACAGGTTTACTGATAGTTAATTTTTCACGTCATATGGAGAACAGGTATGCAGCTAGTGTATTATAAATATAAATAAACTGTATTATATAATAAATTATTAAAGTAAAATAAAAATGTTAAAAAACGCGTTAAAAGTAGGACAAAAAGCTCAACGCCACCAAAAATAAGAAAATAATTTAGAATGATTTAATTACTTGTGTCTGAAGAAAAATTAATTAATTAGTGATAATCGAAAGCGTTTCGTAAAAGTGTTTGTGTCAGTCTTTATATCTAGCATGAGTTTGAGGCACTGATTGACCTGTAACGCAGTGAGTGTATGATCTAATTGTTAAATGTTTCATTTTACGCAATGATTAAGATGGATTAAGAATAAAAGATTAAGTTTTCCAAAAGGGAACTCGAATTAAAAATTAGCTTCTTCAAGTTTATTAAAATAAATACGAGCCTACATCTCTCCTATTTCTCTTTTCAACCTTCATGATTGCTTCACCTCCTTTTTTTTTTTAACCATTAAAAATAGCTTCATTAAAAAATAATGTAACGGTATAAAAAAGATTCCAATTTTTTATTTTATTAACACAAATTAAATCTCAGAGATGTTTCCAAATTTTTGTTGGGATAAAATTTAAACCTGATAATTATGCATAACTACCTTCGTACTTTCACCAGCATTTTTTAAATCTTTATTTGACTTTTAAGCATTAGCATTTTAAGCTTATTTAGCATTAGCGTGAAAAGTTAACTTAAAATATTGCCTTAGAATTTTAATTTTTCTTGTATTCCCTATTTAAATTGTATTAACTAACGAAGCGCATTTCACATGCAATTTAATTAAAAAGCTAATGTAATTTATTGAGTAATGAGTTAATACCGCATGATTGATTCATAACTTAACAGACAAAAAACCCTTCAGTTTTATGCATTTTATTCTGAATAATAATCGAAATCAAAAAGTAATAAAGAGAAAAAGTAATATTAAGAAATTATAATAATTAAAAATTACTGGTTAATATTATTAAATAAGGGATAATGAATTAATTTAAAGTTAAAAGCTGTTATTACTTTTACTATTTTAAGGTTAATGACATTCTTAAAAATCACCATATTTCTGAACGATTGAATCATACGCTTTTTCTCTTTGGGATGAATGCACGCAATAGTAAAATATATCATTATCTTTTCATGATATATAAAAAATATCTGCAAAAACGCTCATATTAATGTTTCTACATTGTATTGCTGCTTCAATTTTTTTTATCACAAAGTTTGTCATATTTCTTGAATGATTTACTCAGTAATGCAGTTGAGAAAAACATTTACTGATACTCTCTAAGCCATAAATCAGTTTCCATGCAGGTTAGTATTTGGTGTATAAATATTTATTGAAACTGATTTTAGTTGGACTAAACATTTACTTTTTTTTTCTACTTCTGGAGAACTACCATAATGTCTTGAAGATACGCTTCAGATAAATAATGCGAGATCTCCCGTTTGAGGATGTGTGTTTTAGAAACGCAATATAATATTTTAGTTTGAAAACATATGCTTCACAAACGTAATGCAATATTTAAAATTTGAGAATATACGCTTTAGAAAAAACATCAAGGAATATTTTCGGTTATTAGATTTCGGTATGACTGAACATTTGCTTTCAATTTACGCCTGGAGAACTATCATAATAGACTCAATAACAAAAAAATCGAAGCACCAAGAAGCAATCATCCGATTGCTTCTTGGTGCCAGATTACAGTGGTGCATGACTCGATCAGGCTGGTATGATGCCGACTGGGGACGTATAGACTTTAGCGACAAATCCCGCTTCTAACTGTGTCCTGACGATCATCGAAGACGTGTTTGGAGACGCACAGGGCAGAGGGGGGATCCTGCCTTCCCTATTGCACGCCACACCGGCCCTCAACAAGGCATTATGGTCTGGGGTGCCATTTCCTTTGACAGCCGGACCCCTTTGGTCGTCATTAGAGGTACACTTACTGCACAGCTGTGCGTCGACGACATCCTAAGACCTGCTTTGCTACCGTTCCTTTTGCAGCGCCCTGGGCTGATTTTTCAGCAGAACAATGCCAGACCACATACGGCACGTGTTGCTATGAACTGTCTGCAAGCTTGTGAAACTCTTCCTTGGCCTGCCAGATCACCAGATCTCTCTCCCATTGAGCATGTCTGGGATATGATGGGAAGGCGATTGCATCTGGCACGGAATGTTGATGACCTCGTTCAATAATTGGATCGAATTTGGCAGGAAATACCGCAAGAGACCATCCTGGAGCTTTATCGGTCTATGCCGCGCCGTGTGGTAGCTTGTATCCAGCCTAGAGGTGGGTCAACACCTTATTGAACTTGTTACTGTAACTCTGCAATAAATTATTCAATTGTTCTGAAAATTTAATCATTTACTATTTTGTGCATTGTCTTCCTATCCAACAATTTTCGTTTTAATCGAACAACTCCTTCTTGGTGCGTAAATTGTTTTGTTATAGAGTGCATCTTGAAGATACGCTTCAGAAAAATAGTACGAGATTTCTCGTTCGAGGATATACACTTGAAGAATGTAATACATTGCTTAGTTTGAAAATATATGTTTCACAAACGCAATGCGATATTTAAAATGTGAGAGTATACGGTTTAGAAAAAAACATCATGGAATATTTTCGGTTATTAGATTTCGGTATGACTAAACATTTGCTTTCTATTTACACCTGGAGAACTATCATAATATCTTGAAGATACGCTTCAGAAAAATAGTACGAGACTTCTCGTTCGAGGATATGTAATACAATGTTTTAGTTTGAAAATATACGCTTCACGAACGCAATGCAATATTTATAATTTGAGAGTATAAGCTTCGGAAATATTTTGGAATTAATTAATATAATTGAATTTAATATTACAGAAATAAAATTTTTGGTTATTGAATGTACCCTACAGGACTTAAATTCAACTTGTCTCAAGATAAATCAAATATCAAAGATTTTCGAAAAAACTATTTTTACTTAAAAAATAAAAAAAAATATTTTGTTAGATTTTTTTAAAGTATTACTTTTTAAAAAAACGGTAGTAAGCATGAATTAGATTTTATATGACAAACTGTATAAAATGCTTATTTTTTCCTATGTCACAGTTAATTAATTATTTTCTAACTAATAGCAAATTGCTTAAAAGTAAAACAAATATTATCCCCAATATGCATTGTATTAGATTTGCATTAAGTTCTTTATCTTTAATTCAATTTCGAACTTATACTTTTAAAAAGTATTTAATTGAAACTCAGTCTTAGAAAGTATTCTTGTTTAAGATAAGCTGATGTTTCAAATAAATATTTTTTGCTCCTAAAATTAATTAAAAGTTTCTTAATCTAGGGAATTGGAAAGGTAATATTTTAAAAATAAAAATCGATAATGTAGTGCAAAAGATGAATTTGGGATTTCAGAAAATCTTTATTTGAAAATGAATACATTTTCCCGTAATTTGATATTCAAATTGTGACACTTATTTCAAGCAAATGTGCCTTCGAAAGATTTCACATGCATTAATAAATGGATTTTAATTTACATTAACAAAGGAAACAAATTACTAATTGTTACAATTCTGTTATGATGATTTCATTGTTATTGATAAAATTTTTAAACATTTTGCTGATCCAAATTCATAAATTTAACAAACTTGTTTTAAAATTATGTTTATAATTTAAATTCAACTAAGTATAAAAGTCTTTGCTATTGATAGTTAAGAAGTTTTGTTTGCATTGAATTTATATTGGAAACATGGTCTATGAGGTATAAACTAAAGATAAAAGTAAGTTGAATTTAGAATATTACATCATAGTATAAAATTGTTTTGTCACAAATAAATTAGCATATCCCATTTCTTAATTTCGTGCTATAAAATTATAATACATAAACACGCAGTCATTAGGAAAAAAAGTTATTCAGGTTATTTTATACCTTTCATATCATATAGTATGCATATTAAAAATAAAATTCACTTAATAAGCTCAGAAGTATGTTGCATTTAAAGTTTTAAGCATTAAAGTTTTGTTTTAGTTCTAAATAGTGTTTAAGCTGCGAGCAAGTAGGATTTTGAAAAATTAACAGATCAATTTAAAAAGTTTTAAATTTATGTTTTATTCAAGTAAAAACTTAAAATCTGAGCTACAGAAAGAATACATTTACTTTGCAAAACACTCTTTTTGATATTCACAACAAAACAATAAAAAAAAATACGAAAAATGCTGGACTGACAATTCTGTTAATTTGAAAGTTAACAAATGCATTTAAAGAACTTTAAATTCAGGTTTCTTACCAAGAAAAACTTAGAATTTACGATTCAGAAAGAATAAAATCATCAAATCTGCAAAGCACTCTTTTGGATGGATAGTCACTACGAAACAACGAAAAAATAAACGAGAGATTTAATTATCTTGAAATCCAAGTCAAAATTGTTTCCTCTAATGCATGTTGAAATGTTTTTATGGAGAAACAACACAATTATTTTCTTTTTAAATGTGGACGTTTTTCCATTTCATTCTCGATAGATAAAGCAAGAATATAATAGAATCAGTTGAAGCATATTCAGAAACTTATAAACTCCACGTCTTTACAGTAAATTAAATCTATAATTTCCTATAATGGAAAAAGTATTCTAGAGAGAAATTTCTCAGGCAAATTGAGTTTTGTATAGCAAGAAAAAAGTAATTAAAAACGATATTTCCATTTCATTGAATTGTAATTCATTCTATACATATAAGAGTCATCTATTGACAATGATACGATAAACATTGATGAAAAAATCAATTTACAAAACATCCCGTACTATTTAATAAATAAAAAAATCCCAAGAAACTGAAGCGGTAAGATATTACCTGATTGAAAACTTTATTAACTTCAAAAATTTATAAATGGTAAATAACAGTAGACATCTTTTAAGCTCACAAAAACAGGTGCCCATTTCCAAGACTTGCCAGACATGTATAAAATGAAACAAGAGTGATTTGAATTATAGAACAAAAAATTGCCAATGAAAAAAAAACCTTTATCGTGGGCAAGTTTTGTTTTGTATTTCAAAAAAAAAATAATTTTTTTCAGCAACATTTCATTTTATATTTTGAATCACTTGTTTTTCTTTTCATTCACGTCTGAAAATCTCGGAAATGGACACCTGTTTTTGAGTGCTTGAACATCTCAACTGTTTTTTCCTATTTATATATTTTGGAACCGTACTATTTGCTATTATTACTATTATTACCGTATCTCAATCGCTGTCTTACAATGTTATTGCAATGCTTTTGGATCTAAACTTTTAGATCTAAATTGGGATACTTTTGTCTAATAGATCTAAAATTCAAATATTTTAAGAAGCAATTTTCGAAATCAATCTTTTGTAAACTTGATTGTAAAGATATTATATATAAATGAAACTACAATCAAAAGTAATTTTTGTGAATCTAAATCTTATCTAATTTTTAAATAAAATTTAAATTAATGGAATAAATTTTGTTAAATTATATTGAATTTTTGAAAAAATTCACACTTCGAGAAATTGTTTTAATCTGAAATATTAAAAGAAAAAATTCTATGTAGCTGTATCTCTCCAATAACTCTGGAATTGCTTGTTATATGATCCTTAAATTACGATGGAGAGTTACGTGAGATGTAGTTTTTGCAGTAAGTTATAAAAATGTTTTTAAAAGTTTAATTAGAGCCGTGTTGTATGAGATGTGTGTATAGGGAATTTTTCTTATGAGATTAGCTTCATACATTGTAGGATCTAAATTGCAGGGATTTTAATGTTGTAGAAATAAATGAGGAGAGTTTTCGGGACCAGTAGGAGTGAATTCAATAAGTTTGCAAATTTAGTTACCCGGCTGCCTTCTTTTAGCTGATTTTTACTAAAAAATCCTTTTACTGTTTTTCATATAAAATAAAACTTTCTAAAACCGTTTGAGTTTTGTTATCACGTCAAATGAAACAGAAGTTATGATGACTTAAAAAATCATTTTCTTTATTATTACATTGAAAATTGCGCCTTTTTCATCCTTCTCCTAAAAATTACTTTTTTAGTTATTTCCCTTTCTTTTCGATGTAATATCTCAAAATATACTCGAAAGTTTGCATGAACTTTCTCTATATATGTGTTTAGAAAGTGAAATATGGACTAAATGATTAAACTATTATTTTATTTTTACAGCTATAAAAAGTAAGTAATTGCAATTTTTGGCCTTTTTTGATAAATAAGTTTCGATATTTGCTCTAAAATATCTTTTATATAGTCTATATTATAAAATATAGTCTTTTTTGACAGGAATATTTTCAAATTTTTTTTTTGCCTTTTCGTATTTATATTATGTTTCCCTGTTTAATACGCACATAAAAATAAGATAAAAAAATTTCTAAATTAAAAATTTCAAAATTTTGACTCCGAAGATATTTAGATACCTTAAAAGCTGTGTAAAATTACGTGTGTCCTTTGTTTATCACACACGCTTTTGAAAAATGTTTCGATGTGCCTGCGATATGTCTGTCCTTAGTGAATACCTTTTGAGTATCAACAAAAGAGCATCAAAAAGAATTAGAGTTGCGAAATGATGCACATTGTTAAGTTGTGCATCGTTAAAATATATTGGAATGTGAAATTTTTTTAACTATCGCGTGTTGATTGCAATCACGATTATTGGACAATAATTAGGAGATTCTCTTAGAACTACAGAACCATTCATTCAAGATTATTGAAATTTTGCATCAATTTAATGCCATTTTAGCCGACTATTCTAATTTCTATTGTTTTTTGGTCATAAAATGCCAGAGTTTTGGAGAATTTCACGATAGTTGATTTGATTAAAAAACATGATGCTAAGACGAGGCGTCCTAAATTTTATCTTAGAGTATTTTTTTCATATTTTCTTTCTAAACATAGTCTTTTATCTTTTCTTAGAACGATGCTTTAGATTTTTGGAAAAATAATTTACTCATATTTTTAATAAATTTAGACCCGCCATTTTTAAGATACTCAAGAGTAATTTTACATATACATTTGAAATTTGGATGAAAATATGGAAAAACTTTATTCACCTTATTTTTTATACGAAAATGGTGAAAAAATATTTATTATAGGGTGAAAAATATAAATATAAATGATTTATTTTGAATTTTAATTTAATAAAAATTCCCTGTAGTTCTGTGCAAAAACTGGTGGATAAATGGTTACTTTCCAATCATACTTATTGCTTTCTTTTTTTCTGATGCCTTTCTCCAAGCATCTGCCCTGTAAATTCCAATGTTAAGAAGAATATTATGATAAAATAAATGAGTTACACTAAAGATATACTTTATTCTTACTCCGAACGATATACTTACCTACTCCAATAGCTCAGTCTGAAATTAAATTTTATTTAAATATACCAAAAAAGCGATGTTGCAAATCTAAAAGCAAAAAATGCCAGTAATTTGCAAGGAAAGGTTAAAAATGTTTTTACAGAAAGTAAAAAATTTAAAATCAAAAATTTCCTTTTCTTAAATAATTTATTAGTGATTTTTTTTATCCCGTACGTAGAATATGTACTTAGCTAGAGTTAAAATAAATTTACAGTTAAGGACAATTTTAATTAAATATAATTATTTAACTTTACGTTGATAACAATATAATATGAAATTCGAGAAAAAATGAATCAGACTATGCAACATTACGTACACATTTCCATAACATAACTATAAATTATTTAGTTACGAGAAGATTAGTTTTACAGTAACTGGAAAGACATGTGTTCTAAAACAATTTTCTGTCACTAATCAATAAATAAATAGAAAATGATATTTTGAAGACTTTTTTTCATTTTCGGAAATCACTTGAGTGTTTATTACCATCCCTTGGGGAAAGAGAAATTCGAGTTTTGCCACAAGCTCTTATCAACCGCATTAAAAATAAATGAACCATAACTTCGCATTATTGCTTTTGCTGCAGCTTTATAGCTTATTATGGCACTTCTGTGAAATACAAGCTAGTGGATTTTGGTGTATAAAATAAGCTTTTTATATTGTAAATGCTTCTGATATAACGTCAAAAACTTTCAAAATATTTTTCAGAAAAATATTTGTACGTTTTGATTTTCCATCTCATACAATAAAAAAAAATAATTCGAGTATTTTTTTATTTTCACATACAGCGTATTTTTATGTTCAGTTAAAAATGAAATTAGAGAAAAATTCAGTACTGTTTAATAGACTTTTTTGGGAAAAATAATGTTTTTGAAACATCACAAGCTTATAAATATATAATATTATTTATACATACATTAAAAAAATAATTTCCCGAACGTTTGTGATTATAGTTATCTCACTGAATACAGAAGTTTCTAATTTGTATCAAACTTCATAATTAATTTTATATTAGCACACACTTCAGGTCTTACAAAAAAAGTGAAGTCCAATAAAAAAAACTGAATTTTATGAAATCTAATAAATTTAGGCCAATATCTACACGGATAACACTGGTTAAAAAAACATTTCGACAACAATTGCCGTAACATTTATATGACCACTGTTATATATGACGCTTTTAAACTTGTACATTTCGACATAAAATATATTAAACATGCTTTTTAAAATATATGCAGTTTTAGGAGCAAAGCTAATGCCAGAATTTAAATCCTTCCACACGAAATAGGTCCGATCAAAAAATTGTTTCCTAGTATAACTTGTCAAATCTTTACATAGACCAAAATATAAAACTTCCAAATACCAGTGCTTATCAAAATCAGACATCGATATTATTTTGATTTCTTTCATAAACTTAAACTGTTTAGGACAGTAGTATAAAAAGCATAAAATATTGCAAAATGTATTTTTAGCAAAATAAAGCAATATTTTATAAAGATTCAATACTGTAAAAAAATTGATCAATAAAATATTCCGTAACTTGCAGATGTCAGACAGAATGCCAATACTTTTGCTGGTAAATAAAGAAAATGGGGAAAAAAAGTATCTTCCTTTTAAAAGCACATAAACCGCTTGGACAAAAATACAATTTCGATGCATAAGACCTTCTTAAAAGACTTCTTATTGATTTCATCCTTACTTGATAAAACGATAGAATTTCGTGACGTAAATATGCCGTATTCTTTTAAATACGTTCTAAAGGGATGAAGCGAGCTCTTTGCGTGACAAGTTTGCATTTCAGCTCTTAAGAAAATTCTCTATAGACCAGATCCTATATGAAAGAAATATTAAATTTATTTATAAGCCTATAAATATTTTGATAGCTGATGGGCTACTCGTTTAACGTAAAGCGAAATTGAATGTATTTATTATTGAATTTAAAAATAACTAAAATCTTTTTTTATTCCTTTCAAAAATACCTTAAGATTGAATAAGTATCTGTAAATAGTATTCAGTGCAAGTGAGAATACATTATTCAGAGTTTTATTTATCATTCTTACTACAAACTAGTGATCGTAAATACGAAAATCAGTTTCAAGATAAATTCTATGAATAAATTAAAAAAGGAATTTCAAGTTAAAATCTTTAAAAAAAAGTGATTGAGAAAATACGAGATTGAGAATAAAATAAATAAAAATTTATTCAAATTTAAAACTGAACTGAAATAATTGAGAAGTTATATAGTTATAGTAAATTATTAAAATAATTAGAAACGATTTAAAATGATTAGAAAATATTGAATGATTATAAAAATAAAGCAACTTGGATGATTAAGCTTTTGAACAATTAATTTAATTATACAAAAATGTATAAGCTTTTTATGATGTTTGCACATTTTTGTTATAAAATCTACTAAACTGTAAAATATTTCGGATCAAATTACTGTATAAAATATACCGACATAGCATCATTTGTAAAATCAATTTTTGACGTAAAATATTATACTGTAAATTTTACAGTATTTATTTAATTATAATGATTCAGTGATTTTTGGATGATTATTACAGTGAAAATTACGGTGTGTCGGATTTTTTGTTCCATAAAGGATTCAACGGTAAATGGATTCAATGGTAAAATGGATTCAACGGTAAAAAGTTCTGTCCCCCTCAATGCCAGTACTTTTTAATGTAATTTAGTCCAAATTTTTTTAGTGCGTAGAAGCTTTCTTGATCAAATGTCTTTAATAGTTCTTAAGAAATTAATAATTGAAAATTGTACTTTTTTTAAAGTTTGCATACATCGTAATAGACAATTTTATGTTGTTTTTTGTAAGAAAAAAATGGGCGGATGTTTTAGTTTATGAATAAAATTTTAATTTTAATTTTATATACAAAATTACAATTTTCTAATAAGACCTTTTTTTAATTTTAGTTCAAAATTGTGAATAGAATACTTCAATTACTATTTAATACTTAACTTATTTTAACATATTTTTTAAATTTGCGAGCGAATCCATAATTGCAATATTTTTCGCAAATGTTCTTTTATACTATATTTATTTTATTCTTTAAATTTATTTGCAACGATCTAGATAAAATTAAAACGAATCATAATCAATATTTAAATTTTGTGCGAAAAATATTTTTAATTTACAAAATCAAGCTTAAAAACGTTCCTCAATTTAAAAAAAAAAAAAAAGAAACTTTTCTAATGATAGATACGCATTCCTTAATTTCTCTAAGATGTGGAGGATGGCCGCAGTCAGGAAAATAAGATCCCAATAGTTTAACCGTCAAGAGAATGGTTAAATGTTTAGATCTCTTAATGTACATTTTTTAATATTTTGTTGAATACCTATCTAATCAACATACCTCTAGAAACTCTTATTTAAAAGGACCAACAAATTTTTAGCATTCAATTATTAAATTCATTCATCTCAATGTAACTTATGATGTAATATTATAAATTTTAATTTTTTAAATTTTTTTTTAAAATTAGTTATCAAATTTTAATATTATTAATTTATTACATTAATTTTATTAATATTATATTCATTTTTAATAATATAAAATTATTTTTAATTATTTAAAGTAATCAGTTTCTCTTACTTTATTTCATGTTGGTCGAAATTGTTTAAATTACAATGTAAATGACAAAACCCAAAATTTGAGCGAAATCGATCAAATCGCTTTTAAGAAATGAAAATTTAATTATAAAACTTCTGTAGATTATATTGTTTAAGAATTATTACGTAATTTAAAAGGAAATAAATGTTTAATTTACACTTCTACATACTTTTGACTATTTTTAAATTAATTAGTATAAACTAATAATTTGAATGAAACTATTTTTTCATAAATGGGTATTACAGTTGTGTGCATTTTTTCATCCTCTAAAACAGTTTTAAAGTTAAAAGTAAAATTAATATTATAGGGCTCAAACATTCGACTGCCTAAATACTAAAACTGTATTTTTAAGATTTTAATTTCCCTTTCATATTGTTGGTCAAAAATCAACATTTATCAACGAAAAGTATGTGTTTGCCGAGAAGAGTTGGGCGTTAAATACAGTAATTAATTACAACAATAAATGACTACAGATAATTATGGTGAGATTGTTATTAAAATAATCAATATATTATAACATTGAAAAAAAGTATGTAAATTGTCTCAATGGCGCTTTTGAAGGAAAATAAATCAAATTAGCAACTTATCTTTCTTTATTCATTTTTTTTACAACCGTCGTTGAACAGCCGACCAAATTTTCGGGTTACTACTACTAATGTTCAACTCCGTAGCCTTGAAATTTTGAACCCGAATTTGAATTGAAAACAAGATAACTCCTGAGTAATGAGAGAAATTTTGTCTTCGTGGAGAACTTTTTGATGGAACTAACCCGCATTTGCGTTACATGGAGGGGAAGACCAGGAGAATCTCTCAAGGTTAGCCTGACGGCAAGGTGACTCTAACCCATAATCGGTCTACCACTGATGATATTTCACGTCAGCTTTGTGGTATGTGCAAGCCGGATGTGAAATTCGGATCGACTTACCATCACTGGGATTCGAACCTGGTTCACCTCATAGGAAGGCGAACTCTCTATCCCCTGAGCCATCGCGGCTCAAATTAGCAACTTTGTCATAATCAAACTGTGCACTTATGTGCTATTATTAATTATACGATTATTAGTCATGTTGGTTAATTATGTCTCTTACACCTTCTGCTTGTCGGTTACTTACACCATATGTTGGTGGCTACTTTTTCAAGTTGAAACCCACACAAACATGATCACCTTGATTAATGAGTAAAGATTTTAATATCACGATGCATTGTCAAAATTATATCGCGCAAATTTTTCTATCAATTTTAAATTTCTACATAGATGTTAGTATTTTTGTTACAAAAAAAAGTAGCAAGACAGTAATATCGCACTAAGTAATTATCGCTTTGTATAATACTCTCGATATTGTCCTCTTCTAAACACCTATGTAAATTATCGGTGGTCAGTGACCTGCGCAAATCTTGCTATTCTTGTTATCTTGCTACAAATTTGGCTTCATAGTACCAATATAATCGATAAGTTCTAATTTTTTTTAAAATAAAATTTATGATACTTTCATGCAAGTTCGTGCTCAAAAAAGATGTTAATAATTAATTAATTATATTTTATAGTTTGTATAAAATTTTTTTGCTTAGAATTTTATAAATTTAAAAGACTTAATATTGAAATTTCGTTTGGGCAAATAAGAATAAGCATATTTATGTTTAAAATTACCTCTGACGGGGAAATATAATATTTCTTCACGTTTAGATGGCTTACGTTAGCCTGCATATTTGTTTCAAGCACGCTTTACTTCAGCAGTTAAATGCTTAAATGCCGCATGCTTAAAAGAGTTTACCGAACTATAAGGATATATAATTATTTCTAGTAGTTTTGTCTGCCTCTTGTTTCCTAATATTTTGTAGAAATGCTGTTTCTATGACAGAGTACATCGTAATCTATGTTTTAATTTAAAAATTTTTATCAATGAATTCTTGCATTTTAATTTTTTTTCATCAATAAAATTTCATATGTGCTCGAACCACATAACTTCGGATAGAGATGATTGTTTACAAACCACCTCTTAAAAATTTGAAAACTGCTAAAAAATATAAACTAATTTAGTGGTCTTGTTATTAGCGAACATATTATTATATCGTGTTATTATCAAAGTTATTATCGAACATACGTGCAGAGAGACTTTCACTTTTATAAATACAGAGAAGAGATTGAGATTTTTAAAATGACCATCTCGAAAGTTAAAGCACATTTCATGAATTTTATAATAAATTGGGAGAAGCGATGTATTTTCTGAAAAGTATGACAAGAGACAGGTGATTTATAATCAGGAGCTTCAGCAGTCACAAATGCCGAAAACTTCAGAGTACAGAATTGGCAATTCATAAATTAAAAAAAACGAATATTTATGAAATTTTTAACATTTCAAATACACTAGAGTAAGGTAAGTATTTATCAAGAGTTGAAAAAAAAGACAATTACGCTCGAAAACCGGGATGTTGACGACAGCATGCTTTGAGTGTTCAAATAATTACTCAAATTCAGAGGTTAGTATCAAAGCTAAACCTGACTATTCTCAAAATATAAAACACTATCGGTGTAACGGTGACTATAGGCACCATCAGCAGATGTATTTGAGAAAGCAGAGATATCATTAAAAAAAATCGCCTCAAGTTGACTTTTATACTATGCCCTAAATCGGTAAGAATTAGCATGTCGTATGGCAATGAATGACTATCTCTGATCTTTAGTAATAAGAAAAAATGGAACTTAGATGGCTCTGAAGGCTAAACTCTAGTTGGAATTACTTTTGTGAGAATTTCTTCAGCAGACAGCAAGAGAGGTGAATCTCTAATAATTTTGGGAGCATTTAGTTTTAATGAGCAGGCATCCTTGCATTTTTAGGGAAGAAAAAAATTTTAAACTCATCAAGAACACAACACATTATGGCAACATATGGCAAGAACTCTTGGGGAGGAACTGATTTCGCATTTCAACAAAACAATGTCTTAATACATACTTCATATTTGTCAAAAAATGGCTTTCTCAACAAAATATACAGGTATTAGTGTAGCCTGAGTTGAGGCGAGACCTATATCCAAAAGAGAATTTTTTTTTTTTTTGTAATGGCGGGTCCTTGGGGGTTGTCCCATTGGCCACAGAAGTGCCAGAACTGCTACTCTCTTCTCGTTACCCAGTGGGCACCTGTGGCGAAGCCATGGCGGTGGAGCAGCTTCGCCCACGTTACACAACCACAAACCGGGTCGCATTCACACACAAAAGAGAAAGAACATAGGACACAGAGAGAAAGAAACATCCATGCCCTGAGCAGGATTCGAATCCGCGACCAGCGACTCCGCAGTCAGGCACGCTAATCACTCGGCCACCAGGTCGGCCCAAATGAGAATGTTTGGAACAATTTAATCCGACAAGTAAATAGAAATGGTAAGTAAGATACACTGTTGAAGAGCTCCAAGAGTCGAGTGAGAAGTCATGAAACCAGAAACACATCAGAAGATAACTAGTTTAATAAAAACAACGTATATTTGATCTTATTAAGAATAAAAGGGGATCAGCTTCAAAGTAAGATTTTTTCAAGATGTTGAATTTTGCCATTTTAAGTTCATGTGCTAAGCTAAAACTTTTGATGCAACTAATTTTTTTAATATGTTATTTATCGATGTCATTATAAAATAAATTTGTTTATTTATTGTTTTTAATTGCATCACATGAAAATGATGTCTTGTTCACACCCTGTTGTTGCCTTTTAAAATCAATTTCTTTTGGTTATGCTTAAACTTTTGAGACGGAGTGGAGAAATGTGTAATGCTGACTAAAAATATAAATGTTAATGAAGACTTAAATGATTTCGACTTCTATGACATTGTTAATGTGTAGAAACACAGAAAAAATAAATGGTTTAAAATGGATTTTGTTGATTCACCGTGAATTATGTGCAAGTATGTGCAGACTATTATGTGTAAATTGCTACCCTTTTAGTTCCGCTGGATCGCGTTAGCGGCCTCTTTTCTCAACGTTTTTTTATTCTTTTTATATATATAATTTGCCACTTCGTTCAATCACGTTATTTTGAAATATCCAAACTAGAGTTTACTGTTAAAATTTTATGTGAAGCTATGCAATACTAAAATAAAAATACGGTAACTTGTGACGCACAACGGATAATGTTTGTCCTATTTAGGTAAGTAAAATACACACCCATTGGAAGGTAAACGAATCTTTAAGGTACTTATCTTGGTAGACAAGAGAAAATTTTGATCAAATTATTCTTGGTATTAACAAAATGTATTACAAAAATTTATATTTTTAAGTGATTATTCAGATTAAAGAAAATTATTTGCATTTAAATACACTCGACAAATGTATATAAAATAATTAGGTTGATTGAATGTCTTTAAAATTTAATGTAGTAATATAATTATTTGATTATTATGTAAAAAATTTCAGATCAAATTATGGTAAAAAGTACGGAACACTGTAAAATTCCGTAAAATTAATTTTACCGTGAAATCCATTTTTACCGTAAAATTTCCTACCGTATTTTTTAAAGTAATAATTATTTAACTACAATCATTCAATGATTTTACGATAAATATTACTGTAAAAATTACCATGATTATTTTCATAAAATTTTACAGCAATGTGTACCAGAACGTTTTACAGAGTATAAAGTACCTTTAAAGTGAAAGTACCTTTAAAGTTACCTTTAAAGTGATAATTCTATTGTTTAAAATGCCGAGGAACTAAAAAGAACAATTAATTTCAACTGAGTTGATGAGGACAAATAAAACATTTCCATGCGTAAGCCTATCGAGCATTTGCCACAATTTAAACCTTAGAACTAAGATGGGTATTTTATATTTACCCATATTCAAACCCTAAATTTCGTAATTTCATACTTATTAACTAGGTTGAATAATTTCTAGTTTTATATATTTTTATATATACATAAAATTTAATTTATTCTCAAGTTTCTCTTAGAGAATAAGAAATATTTCTTCAAAATTCCACAAGGCACATGCAATGGTTTTATTTACTTAAGAAAACCGAGGATGCGTTTAAATGTCACTTTTAAATCGACTTAAAAGTAGTGTTGGTAAAAGAAGAATAAACTGATCACACGTTGAAGGAAAGTTAAATAAATTTGGTTTGAAGACTACCCCCTAACCTTTCAAGATTTCAGTCTAACTGTACTTTAGGCCAGAATGTCCTAGTATCGCATGTGCTATAACGCTCACAATCTAGAGGAAGAAACTTACTTTAGAAATTCCATTCTACTGACTTTTGAAACGAGAAGTTCCGAAACTTATTCTACTGGAAGTGTCTATTGGGAAATGAAGATTTCTCTGGAAAACCTTCATTTATTTTTATCTTTCTTTTTTTGACAAATGCTTACACATCTGATTTTGGCATTTTGTCTCAGATTATTTTGCCGAAACGTGTTTGTGGAAGCCTAAGTTTCAATCATTCAATCTTCGTTCTTTTTCTACAACAAATATCATTATGATAACTGATTGCTAAATCGTATTTTTTAAATATATTGATAATTTAAAAATTTCAAGAACATTATTTTGTTGATATATAAAACTATATGGAAACTGTGTGAGTCAAGACATCATAATCTTATTAAATTAAATCAATAGGACATTTCTTGAATTAAATTTATATGTTAATTTAATATTTATTTTAAATTTTCTGTTTGTTTAATTGCCATTTACTTTATTTTAAGTAGAGATTTAAGAATCAGTGAATTTAGGGTCTTACCCTGATTTTGGAACGTCTATTTAATACGACGATATTTATGTTTTCGGTTGAACTGAGAGAAAATTCCCAATTTATTTTAAGTAGAGATTTAAGAATCCGTGAATTTAGGGTCTTACCCTGATTTTGGAACGTCTATTTAATACGACGATATTTATGTTTTCGGTTGAACTGAGAGAAAATTCCCAATTTATTTTAAGTAGAGATTTAAGAATCAGTGAATTTAGAGTCTTACCCTGATTTTGGAACGTCTATTTAATACGACGATATTTATGTTTTCGGTTGAACTGAGAGAAAATTTCCAATTTATTTAAAGTAGAGATTTAAGAATCAGAAAAAATTTAGGGTCTTACCCTCATTTTGGAACGTCTATTTAATACGACGATATTTATGTTTTCGGTTGAACTGAGAGAAAATTCCCAATTTATTTTAAGTAGAGATTTAAGAATCAGTGAATTTAGGGTCTTACCCTGATTTTGGAACGTCTATTTAATACGACGATATTTATGTTTTCGGTCAAACTGAGAGAAAATTCCCAATTATGTAGTTGAAGATAAACTTTTGCTAACCTGGTTTAATGTGGATGGATGATTGAGCTTTCTTTTTTAATTAAGGATTAATTTAAAATATTTTAGCTTTCATTGGATTCTTACTCTTAATCTAAGACTATTGGGTTTTAACTTTTCATGGTTTGGGTTTTTGAAGGATAGTAAAAAAAGGATTTCTGGGGTGTGAAAGAGAAGCTGGAGGAGAGATGAAAGTTAAGTTGAAGAACTAGTAAGAGTAGTTAGAGTAGAAAAGGTGGTAAATGGGAGCGTATTTAACAAAAATTGAGAAAGTGATTGAAATAGAAATGGTGGTAGAATTAGTATGAAAGTAGTAAATAAGGAGAATTTTATAGAATGATTTTCAAAAATTAGTAATTAGGCATTTTCCAATTTAATTTCGTTTTATCTCTTATCTTTAAAAATTTTAATTCATTTTGTGTATACTTATGATATTAATGCTTTTTTTTCCGATTGATTCTTTTAAGATTTAAAAGAAAGATTTGTTAGGTTAGGAATTTTGGAAGTCTACATTTGTGCATAATCTTTTATTTTAACCATTATTCATGGTGGCTACGCAACGCTAAATTCATTACTGTAAAAAATGAGTTACCAACCTAATAGTTGCACAGTATAGCCGTTTCTGACTGTTATGCCTATAAACTTAAAATAACCAACTAACTTACTGAAAATGTAATTTCTGAAAATTATGTGATATAAAAATGTCCCATGCAGTTTGAGTTAAAATGACCCTGCTTAGCATTAGAAGGTAAAGTGGAAAAAAACCAGGTGATAGAATAAAGCAAAAGAGCTATAAAAAAAACACAAATATTTACGTAGTTCAAAAGACTAAGAAAAATCCAGGTGATAGAATGAAACAATAAAAACCATAAAAAAACTTAAATATTTACGTAATTCAAATAACTTTGAACATGAAAATATATTTCGATAAAAATATAAAAATGCATGCAATTAACAAACACACGTAATATATACGATATGATCTGTCGACATGCATTTAATTGAAATGATTTTTTCATTTCAAAACATAATAGCAATAGTAATTTTTTTATCATTCTATAAGTTTGATATTTGAAAATAATTTCTTCTTGTTCCCGCTTTAAAGTGTATGCAATTTGCTTGTTCTTCTGCACAAAATATTTATTAATTTAAAGAAGTTTAAATTAAGATGGCAACTAGATAAAATATTAAAAAAAGTGTTTTTTAAAAATGTTTTTGTAATTTCTATAATGTTTAATATATTAAGATTTATACAAGGATCATTTCATAATTTTCAGTTGAAAGTAATATGGATATTTGTTCTTGGAATAAACTAATGCATAGTATTAAAGTTTAAAAAGAATATATTTTATTCATAATAGATATTTTCTATTTCTATTTTTGTACTTCTAATCATTCTTTGTCACTTTTCATAGTTTAAAATCATTCTTCCTTGACACCAAATGATTAACTATTTTGTACTAGTTAAAGTGAAAAAGATTTTTTTAACAAAAGTAGCAGATCATTTGTACAATCGAAACTGAAAACGATAAAAGCATTGAAATTTAAAAATAAAAAGAATAGAAATGGTAGCGATCGTGCATATCTTATGAAAAATATTCGCACGTGAAGATATATTTTTAAATTCAAAGTTAGTTTCTCCATAGGTATGCCCATAGGTATTTAAAAGAAGTCAGTAACTGATTATTTCTATCGTAAATTGTTAAAGAACTGCCTGAGTCTAATTCAAGCTTTGAAGAATATTTCCACAGTCGGGTTTGAAAACAATAGAAATGAGTTTCATAAAATGTGTTTATTTTATGTGCTTTATAAGAAATTTAGAATTTTTCTAAAAAAAAGGAATTGTAATAGCATGTGCTTAAATTTAGTCCAACGAAAGACTATGTTATTGGTTTTCTAATATTTTGGTTCATTCAAGAACTGCAAAAAAATAATATTTTAAAAGTAAAACACGTGCAATCTAAACTACATAATTATGATTTTTTTGTTCAAAAAAGATATTATATTTTCTCAAAAGCTTTGCAATTTTTAAATAACTGCTGCTTTTTATGTCTTACGATATATTTAAAATGGAAACGAGTGTAAAGATTTTGTATTAATATAAATATGTCTTTCATATTAAAATATTCTGAAAATGTATCTTGTAAAATGTGATTTTGAGAAACGCGAATGAAGTATTTCAAATATGAAATATTTTGAAATATGTAATATTTTGAATACGCATGAAATATTTTGAATTAGCTTTTATAATATTAATAAAAAAAGTTAACATTTTTTTAAAAATGAATTTAAATAACAATTAGAATATAAAATAGATTAGAAAGTGCTTAGTTGATTTTTTTTATTTAAAATTCGGATAAATTTTTCCCGTGTTATTTTTTTAATAATATATTAGTTTTGAATTTTCGGCTGCGTTCTTTCCACTCATTATTTTTGAGGATTTCTTTTCAAAAGGGTGTTTCTGTACATGTAGTATGAAATCCGATAATAAAGAATATTGAATACTAAATGAATGTAGAAGCAATATAATTTACCTTTAAAATAGAACAGATCTAAAATTCTCGCCGTAGTTTTAGAATAGATGAGTTTGAATTAAAATCCCTCTGAGAACTTACCTAAAAATAAAACAAGAATTGTGATTAAAATAACATAAATATAATTAATATAACAACTACCAATGCAATAATTTCATTTGGGAAACATTAAATAAGCTAATTCAAATCATGATATTTAATGAACGATTATTTATTAAATCCATAAGCACGTTATCAATAAATCATACAGGGATGTCTGGATAGATATTACTATTAGTATTCTTCCTTAATCAATCAGACTTGATGTTTATTAATTTTGTAGACTAAATGCGCAGTTTTATAGACCGTAATTGACTAATAAAAAAAATTAAAAAATGCAATAATACGAACTTAAGTTATTAAACTTAAACTAAGTGAGAAATATGAAGAAGAAACGACCCAAGTGAGCATTGGAATTCTACACCAGTATTTTTTAAAAGAAATAAAACCGTCAAGGGGAAGTATTGCAGTTTTATTCAGTCAAATATGTTTTTTTCAGTTTATTGAATCCAACAGAACTGAACTGGTTTTTAAAATAAATGCTATAAAGATATTTTGAAATTTGTATCATTGAACCGTAGTGTTGCGTGAATGATTATATACTTTATAATCACCGTTGAACAGCCGACCCAAATTTGAGTTTACGACAACCAATGTTCAACTCCATAGCCTTGTATTTTTGAACCCAATCCAAAAGACAAGGAAACTCCTGGAGTAAACATTGGGAAGTTGCCTTTGTGTAAGGCTTTTTGAAGGAATTAAACTGCATTACATAAACTACATAGAGAAGAAAATCACGAAGAGCTACTACGGTTAGTCTGACGGCAAAGAGACTAACCCCTGATTCATCAACCATTGAGGGTATTTTATGTCAGTATTGTGGTCTGTGAGAGTTAGGTCTGGAATTCGTATAGGCCAACCATCGATGGGATTTGGATCCGGGTCACCAAATAGGGAGGTGGGCTCTCTATCTCCTGAACCACCTCGGCTTTGAATGACTATATAGCAAAGTTGTAAAGGCAATTTTCTACTTATTTGATACCTTAAAACATGAAATTTCAAATTAAAAATATGTTGAGCTAGTACACGTCTATTATAATACTTCCATTTAAAATTCGAAACAATTAATATACCTTGGCTCATTATCGATGTTTAATGGGTTTGCAAACTATTTTACGTATATTTTACATATATTATTTAAAGGGAAATTTTGTTTCGAATCATAATTGTTGAGGTTTAGTTTAACAAATTTTTAAGAGAAAAGCATGTTAGCAAAATTGTTTTAAAGACTTCATTTATAATAAAGATCAATATAATTTTTTTATTATAAATTATCATTTTAATTCAGAAAACCACAAAGGGCCTAAAGCTGCAACTTGAACAATTTTTGATTTGTTTTGAGCACCAATCACAACTTTTATATTTTTATTTACCTCATAGGTACTTGAAAACTTAAGAGTTATGACAGAGTGAGAAATTATCCGCATATTTATTATGGATTCAGAAAATTTTTATTTAGAAAGTTACTCTCAAAAGAAATAATTAAAGAATAAAAACATGTAAATTCAGCAAATTATTCTCTATTACTTACTTTCTAAAGGTTACTTGCTTATTCAGCAAATTGTCCTCTATAATAAACTTACTTTCTAAAGATTACTTGCTTATTCAGTAAATTGTCCTCTATAATAAACTTACTTTTAAAAGATTACTTGCTTATTCAGTAAATTTTCCTACATAAACTTACTTCTGAAGATTACTTTCTTATTCGGTAAATTCGCAGCTGTCACTACACACAAGAGATGCACTGCATAAATTAGATCCAATTTAAAATGCAATGATTTTATCGACAGTTTGTGCTATTTCTATTTTAACTTTCTTACAATGAAACATAAGATTTTTTATTCATAATAGATTTACAAAAGTTTTTTCTATATATAAATGAGACATAAATTCATTTTCAACAAAAATATTTGGTCATGCTCCGAGCAAACTTTAATATTAGAGACTGGAAATCTGAATAATTATAGAGAAAATTGACATTAGAAGAATATTTTAAATATTTGAATAATGAATTATTACATTAAAATCACAAATTGGGATTAAAGAGAGTTACTATAAGTTCCTGGAAAAATGTTTGCAAATGATATATTTCATTTTTTAAATATTTACATTTTCATGTACAAATATTTTAAAAGAAAAAGCTAATATTTTCAATTTTGTTAAAATCCTGCAGAGATTGTAAAAATTTTCACAAGAACTTATTCTGCATGAAAATCGGAAAAGATAAATTTACACTTAAACCATAAATTTAATCTTTTTCAAGAATGGGAGTTTTGAAGAATTTTGAGGATGTATACTTATGAATTATGGATGAAGTACAAGTGTTCACAATGTTCGGTGATAAGAGTTTGTTATCTCATCTTCCTTAGAAGCCTTGTTACAAAGTTTTACACCAGTTTAAGGAAAATATTTTTGGGAACGTGTATCTCTCTTTTAAAATATTCTGAACCATTTTAGCATAACTGAAAATTGTCTTTCATTTTAGAAATATATTTTAGTTATATATTCATTCTAAAAATAATTGAACCTATCATGCAAAAACATTAATACACATACATATAAATGTACAGTGCGCCAAAAAAAACTTCCCAGAATAACTTTTGATCTAATAATCTGATCTTCACGTTCCATGATTCATTTGTAGTGATTCGAGGGGGTGACCTCAAACATGCTAATCAATTAGTGCTGACAATGTTTTAAGTTGCGAAATCAGGCACAAAAACTTTCTTTCTCAGAATGAACACACCCTTTTTTTCAGACGGATTCAGATTGAAAAAGTCGGATATTTAAAATTCTATTTTTCAAGAACTATTCGACAGATTTTGCTCAAATTTTGCATTTTGAAATGCAAAATTATGTTCTTTAAAATGAAGCTGACTTTTGTAAACCTTGCAATTCAATATTTTTTCGACCATAATTAAATAAAATAATAACTATTTCCGAAAAATTATTTTTTGTATTCAATTATCGTTGAATAAATGAATTTTATAATTGCGTGTTAGAATTTTAATTTCGCTTCAAAAAAAGCTTACCAGATATAACGAAATACGCAAAAAGTGCAAATAACATTAGTATATAGCATTAATAAAATTAACAGATTTATTTTGGTTTCTATTTACAATTATTTTGCTGACACTTGAAACAAACGAGGATGTGTTGTTAAGTAAATATGATAGCTATTAAAATATTTATCTTGTTGTTTCATTTAATAAAGGTAAAAATATGTCGTGACACCTGTTTTCTTTTGTTACGAACTTTCCTTCTTCACGTTACCCCATTGCAATTGTACACAAACATATATTTGTAGTTAAAAAACAAAACACTATGTTACAGATTATATTTTAAAAGTCATTTATGAGCATAACATGAAAAGTAATAATATGAAACTTATTTTGATGGAAAAGAATAGGAAAAAAACTTACAAATATGAAATCTGCAGAATTTAAAAGCTTTTATTTTAAATAAAATGTGTAAAGCTGCTTCTGTGCAAAAAACCTTCTTGTTACAATGAAAAAATGTATGATTAAAACTATCAGAATATAGTTAAATTTACTTTGCTTCAGGCTCTTTGGGTGCTCTGTGGGGTTACTAAAAATCTCGGGATTTTTTACCGAAGTGCTTTGGAATTATGAATCAAATTTTTATCAAATTTTCTGATAAATGTTGATAAATTTATAAAATGTAATAAATGTGATAAATTTTAGTAATGGTAATTTTATCATGATACTTTAAAGCATGGCCAAAAGTTAATATTTTTGTGACACAGTTGCAAAATTAACGGTAAAAATGCTAAAAGAATGGTTTAAACACAGTATATTTTGGTTTTATTAACTGGAATTATGATTTTTTTTTAACAAAAATGTCATTACCATTCAGTACGGTAATTTTTCAGGAATTTTTTCTCCGTGTACTATTTACTGATTTTTTTTTTTTTAATTAAATCACTTATTTTGTGAACCACACTGTCCTTCTGCACACAATTTCTTCTACTCCAAGAGTGACATCATTTAGGGATGGTCCCTAATTTATTTCCATTCTTGCATTGAAGTGCTTCGATAGAAAAATTAAAATTTAATTGTTGTTTGATCGAAACATTTTTTATAGGTGGTTCATAGTCTTTATACTCTAGAAATAATTTTCTTCCAAGTAGTCTTAATGATTTTCTCTCAAGAAAAACTCAAAGTCATTATTGACTTTATTTTCGATTGTGTTTTTAACGGTGAAGGGCAGTCAAATTTCAGCATAGAAGATTCGTTTGTATAGATTTCTATTTTTTTCGTTTAATCTTCTCTTGGCTTATTGTCTAAAATAATTTTTTGTTTTCCATAGAAGAAAATTCGTATGCAAGATGCAGCAGCTCTACTTTTGGGTGCAATATGTGCCGAAGCACTAATTTGTTACCTGAAGTTAAGATGTTTAAATTCCCTAAAGATTCATCACGCCGAATTCAATTGAGAATTGCATTGAAGATGAAAGACTGAAAAAAAAAAGAAATTGTCGTTTTATACTATGACGTCAGAGGAGGGCAGCAAAAATTCCTGTAAAGTGTTTTTTCTGGATAGGTGGTGAATAACGACTAAAACACCTTTATTTCATAAGAAGTACAAATTCAGTGTCCTTGAAATTTGTACTTAAAAACACACAAAAATTTCTCAGGAATTTATTTTTCATTTTCTGTTTCTTTAGAAAAGTAGCAGAGAACTACATTTTTTACTATTATAAGAGCCATCATTTTTTAGATAAAAAATACATATAGTGAAGAAAAATTAGTATTATAATTGGTTTCAAATCATTTTTGATGAAGAAAAAAGCTTTTCTGGAGCATTAATCTTTAAGCTTGAAACAATGCAGATGTCAGAAAGCATTTTAATTTAACTTCAACGTTTTTTTTATCTAATTTTTCTTCCGACTTCGTTTTATAAAATTGCACCAACTAATTTCACAATAGTTTCTCCGAATATTTTTGTTCTGTTTGTTATCTCTAACAAAATACGTTTGTTTTACAAAATACCGTTCTAAAGCAAGCCAAACATTTTCTTTAATTTCCCAGATGAATTAAATCAGAATCAGGTTTTTCCTTTTAAAACTCTGGCTAATCTAAGTCCGGTTTTATTCCTACAGGGTCAGTTAGAAGAAACAGCATCATAGAATTTATACGCCTCTATTCTTTAAATTCTTGAACCATGCTTTGTTTTCTTTTAAGACAAAAGAAAGATGCTCGTGATTGAATTTCCAGCAACATACGGGAAAGAACATAGATTCATTTCTTCAGTATTTTGTTTCGATATTACATATTCAGTTGAAATAACAGATATATTTAAAATGTTCCACTGAATTTCGATTAAAAAGAAACTTATTGTTAATAAGCAGGGTGACAAGACTTGCTTTTAAAAATTTATATTATTCTAAATTAGACCTATTGCTAGTAAAAGAAGTTACATCTATCGAACCACCTATAAAAAACGAAATATAACTTTAAATCACATCAAAATTTTCCAAAATCTTCTTATGTAGGAATATCAAATGAATAGCACTGTTTTAGAAACTTCTATCACCACACACAGTCATATTTCGTTAAATGACTTGTCATACTTTCAATTGTTTTTCTTTGTTGCTTAGAATTATTACCTACAGTACCTTCTGTTAATAATATTTGAGCCAAGACTAGGAATTCTGGTAGGAAACACTATTTGCCCTGTTATAAAAATGTGTTTCACGACTTTTAATTTAAATCGTAATCGTTTTTATGTTGTAAATTTCTGAAAACCATCAGACTGATTTAGGACATTCTGTGGATATTTCAAACAATGCATGATTATTTGTGGTTCCTTTTACATTTTTTCGGATTGCTTTTGAGAGGGAAATGCTGCCTCTGTAATTTTTCAAAAGTAGGTGAGTGGTCGTATCTTGTTGCGTAATCCTGTTACTATACCTCAAAACAGCACTTGTATCACTACACTTGCTGCTGATAGCAAGTTAAAAATGTAGATATTCATTTTAGTCTGCAAAGTGTAGATCAGTTTTAGTAAAAAAAGTGCACTTAAATGAGTTTAAGTTATCGGAAATGTTAAAAAATATAATAGCTTCGTATTTGATTAGTGAGAAAATATTCGATAGAGTTTCATACATAGCACCGGGACACCTTGGCACCTAAGAAAATCACAGCTGTCGCTCAATATTTTCGTACAATGTAAAATAAAAGTTGGCAAACAAAAAGTTGTTTCTTACTTTTACGTTTCAAATCATACTTGCTCCAAAAAATGGTTTTGGCTATTTTTTAGAGACCTGTCTATAGGGACAAGTACTTCAAATCAAGTTCGAACCTGTTTTAGTAAAATTACAGCCGATCTCCCCACCTATTCTGCATTTAAGTAATATATTTGCTTAAAGAACTTCAAAGAAATCAAGATCTATGATAGTTTCAATCATAAAAAACATTTTTTAATTATGTTTTGAAACTTACTCTTGATGTGCTTTTTTAAAAATTCAATTTAAAAGAATACATTAATAATGCGTGTTTTATTTTGTATTTTTTACATTGCAATTTTGAAAAAAATAGTAAGTTGTTAAAACAGAGTTTTTAGTCAAAACACTATCATTGTATTAAAGAGAGGGGGAGATTTAGTAAAAAACTTATTTGAGTTAAAGGTAATTATCAAGATAAAAACAGAAGAAATACGTTTCGTGCTTAGCGTAGATTTGCAGTGCGAACAGTATAGAGGTTAAACTTCTTAATGAAATTGGGTGGGATCGAAAGTGGTTTTTCGAAGTTTACAGCTAAAAGGTGGAGACAGATAAATAGAAAAGAGCGAAAACCTAAACAATATTATTATTTTGTACAGTCTTTTTTTTATTACATTATTCATCTGAAAGAAATTGGTTAAATATTTATTTTGTATCTTATATTTATTTTTCTTAACATTAGGATTCTATATAAGCGTCTTAAATTTCCAATCTCACGCGATACTTGTTATCGGTAATAGACATCCTTTAATTGTTCCAATTTGATTGTAAGAGAAAAAAAAGAGCATATCAAATACACAATTAATAACTGGTTAGTATTTTGATAATTAGAATTAATTTCGAAAGGAGAATGAAAAATATTACTAGTGTCTTAAGAATAATTACTAATACTTAACGATAGTTATTTTTCAATCGTAAAATCTTTGTATGAGGAGAATTTTATCTGGTAAATAAACATCAGAAGCTTCGTTACATTATAGTATATAATTGATAGCGTTTTAATCATTCTTCTATATTGAAATAATTGTTATTATTTCAACCTTGTTCAAAATCATGTGGATGGTTTGAAATAATTTTATTTTTTTCATAGAAAAAAATGTAAAAAAATATTTCTAAACGAAAAAATGTGAATTATTTTTTTGCGCATATTTATTCTAGACTTTCCAAAACTAAGTAATCATATTCTTCCATTTTTAAAATGTTAAATGAAAGGATTCCCGCAGCAGGAAAAGCTGATATTTATGAAATGCAGTTAAGTACATGAAACTAAGAATTGTTCAGTTGTTAAGGGTAAGCAGACGAAGAAAATTTACAATTCTTCAATTATTTAATTTTCAAAACAGAAGCCTATAAAACCTTTCAAAATAATGAAATAAGAAGTATTCTGCTGTAAACTGTTTTTAATCTTTCGAAAACCCAAAAAACAATAATATCTTTTGAAGCGTAATTTTCATGATTAAAACATCCTTTAACAACTACGGAATTTCTTTAGTTTCAAATATTTTTTTCTTTAGTAGTAAAGATAGATTAATAGTCTATATAAATAAAACAAAATGCTTACTTGTATGTATGTGTATGTCTAAGTGCGTTATACAAATGCGTAATTCCGAACCGATCCACACAAATTAACTATCGTAACTAGGTCGAAAACTCGGAGAATCTGCCTACTTTAAAAACTAACTCTGATCCCGATTGATGTGTTGCATCTCAAAGGAAGAGTTTTCCATAGATTTTGATAAACATTTGAAGGAGCCGAGATGGCTCAGGGGATAGAGCGCTCACCTTCCAATGAGGTGAACCGGGTTCGAATCCCAGCGATGTCTGGTCGATACGAATCCGCATCCGGCTTGCACCGACCACAGTGCTGACGGAAAATTTCCTCATTCGTAGACGAATCATGAGTTAGAGTCCCCTTGCCGTCAGGCTAACCGTAGTAGGCTCTCGTGGTTTTCCTTTCCATGTAACACAAATGCTGGTTAGTTCCATCAAAAAGTTCTCCACGAAGGTAATGTATCTTGATCCAGGAGTTACTTGATAGTACAACACTTGATCCAGGAGTTCCCTTGTCTTCAGGATTGGGTTCAAAATTACATTCTTATGAAGGTTATTTATTTATCTCTGGTTTCCTTTGTTAGGTTATTACATATGAAATCAATTTTAATAATTTCGAAACTTATTATTATGACTTCACTAAAATTGTTTTAAAAGGTATATAAACCATATATTTCTTATTTTGATACGTCTGTTTTGAAAGCGTGTTTCTATAATTTTAAATAGTGGAAACTCAGCAAGAAATAACGGGATAAATGTGAAGTTATCAGTTAGATCATGGGAAAATTGTGGTAAATTTTGAATATCACATATTAATTAATACTATCTGCCAAGTTAATATTTCTTTCTTTTTGCGATTTGAGCTTCTAATTCATATTATTTTAGATCTAATAATATGAAGCCGGAATATACAAAAAATAATAAAAATAAAAGTTTTGAATTATGTGCCATGAATCTGTAGTATGGCAATATAAGGGTACTTTCGAGGGTTGTAAGAAACCTATCACCTCAGTATTAGGCACCAATACTTGTTTAAAAAGTCCTTACTCCTTACCACAGCACTTGAAACGGGTAGTACCAGCAGTATTTAATATCACATATAATTAAGCATCACTGGTATCAATAATAGTTTGGAAACTTTTTGCGGTCATAGAAATAAGTATTGATATTAGTTCGTTCATAAAAAATGAATTTAGAAATTTTAGTAGCGTTACTATCTATTTTTGAGAAATTATACTTGCTTTTTATTTCAATTTGTACCAATTGCTCAAATTAATTAATTTTAACTATATGTACAAACTGAAATAATAAATGAGTTTTGTATTTAAAATGTAAATTGATGGAAAAAAGAGGTACTTATTATGTAGAAAAACCTTAAGAATTTGCCTTATTATTATTGACGCCAATGATGCTCAGTTTATTTTAGTAGAAGTAATTACTAATGGCATTATGTTAATTGGTGTTTATATTAGGTACTAAATAAATGTACTAATACTGGTATCATGAAACCTAGTACAAAACCTAGTGGACATAGATTTTAAAGCCCACTGAAACGATTAAGTATCGAAAAAAATTGTTATTCATGGTAATTCTTGATTATCTAGTTAACTTGGAGCAATAGCATTATTTTGACTGATTCAGAAAAAGATAAATATTTATTTTGATGGGATGAACTTCGAAACATATGTCTTGCTTATTTTAATAAAACAAAGCAATCGGAATATTCAGCGAATTATTATGAATCTATTGTTTTATCGTAATTGCGTCGGTATGTGTCTTCTAGTTTCTTGCATGATTTCGTAGTGTTGATTAATATCAATTTATTGATTATTTATTTTATCTTTTTACCGTTTGTAGAACAGGTATTCAGCTTGTTGTTCAATAAATTATAATAAAAAATATATCCATGACTCATAAATAATTTAAGAAAATATATTACACGGCAAATAGACTATTATTCAAGTTTTAATTACTTATAACTGATGGACTAGAGTTCTTTTTTTTGATAATTTCTGGTTCAGTTTACTACCACTGGAAAAATATTTCGCAAGAGCGTTAAGTATTGGAGAGTATTTTGAAATGAAAAAAATCTATACTAAAGTGAAATTATCCAGTTTTTTTCTATACAATTAAGTTTGTGAAACTAAAAGTAGCTTTAATTAAGACAGGTAAAATGAGAAAGGAAAATAAATAACAGATGAATAATTGAAACGAAAATTTAATAATTACACGTCCGAAATTATTTACGTTTGTATTATGATGAATCGGACACTCACTGAAAAACAGGAAATCTAAAGTCTGAAACTTTGTTGTGAAGAAGCAAATAAAAAACTTCCAAATTTGTTACGTTGTTAATTTTATTCTCTATTTACAGATTAATTTTGATTGAGTGGAAAGCTACTCACTACCTGTTTCTGCCCATGTTTCTGAAAACAGCAATGGATATAACAATAATAGAACTTTATTGTTCAGAAAATAGAGTTCGAAGATTTTCAATTTTCGTTCGCTTGTTTTCCGGGGCAAAATATTTATATTTCGTGTTTAAAATATTATGTTTTATAGCAAGCTATTTACAGTAAATATTTTTTACGATTCATAAAATTTGATAAATATATCACGAAAGGGTCCGTAAGAAACTAACCGTATACAAAATTATCTTTTGTTCTGAATTTAAGCAACAAACTGAATGGCAGCTAAGGTTAAATTCACGTCAAGAAGATGGAGAACTATAATTACTTGACTTTGAGTTTGTGACGACATGTTCATTTCAGGAACGTTAGGGGAACGGAATACACGTGACATAACATTAATCTTAACCTCAGCTTAACATTTCTAAATAATACGGCGCCTTACACATTTCCCTGACTAGATTTTATAAAGTTCAATAACCGAAATTAATTATTATAGAGTAAGGGAGATTAAAATTAGGTTAAAATAGTCTGGAGAAATATTTGCGAACCAAAAAAAACGTAATGAACGTAAAAAAAACCATGTTTTATGTAAATATTATATTATTAAAATATTAATCCTTTCTTACTTGAAATATAGTCAGGATAAAAAAAAGTAGTTTGGATTTTTGTCTTAGATTTAATCCAAACAAAAATTTTGATTTGTTTGGATCAGTTCTAACTCAAAATTAAGAATCCTATATTTGTTTTGCATTTTTTCCCCCATTCATTCCAGTTTTTAAAATTTTCTCACTTAAATTACTTTTCAATTGTTTCCTCTTTAAACAGGAAAACTAGGAATAATAGTAATTATTCAATGATAAATTAAATAATAAATATTTATTTAAAAATATGAAATAAATTGCATAATCTTTCTTTGAAAAGGGAATTTTTGT
This sequence comes from Parasteatoda tepidariorum, assembly GCF_043381705.1. Classification (NCBI taxonomy): domain Eukaryota; kingdom Metazoa; phylum Arthropoda; class Arachnida; order Araneae; family Theridiidae; genus Parasteatoda; species Parasteatoda tepidariorum. Next base: position 48,054,583 of record NC_092210.1, on the reverse strand, counting down.
TTTACAATCAATAAGGATGAACGAAGCCCATATCTTTTAATTGCTTTTTTATATTTCTACATTATTTTTATACTTAAATAATAACTCTCAAATAATTTTATTTAGATATTTGTGTTGGATTAATTTACGCTTGAACTAGGGAAATGATAAATGTATTAAAGTTTCCAACACTTAAATAGAAAATAAAAAACATCTTTTTTTTTAAAAAGAAAATCATTTTTACTCATTGATTTTGATTTCAAAGGGACCCGTTACTTTTTTTTATTTTATTTAAATTCGAATAAAATTTCTGAAGAAGAATTTTTATTATTGGATTAATTAGACGTACTTTGTTTCTCTTTTCCTTGCATTTTGAACTGCATTCTCTTTAATTAGCAAAATTTTAACCTCATTTTTTTTAAAAGTTGTCTCCACAAATTGATACAAATTCTTAATTTTTTTTAATTTCTTGAAAATGTTGATGAGACAAGAGATGCACTAATTTCTGCTAAAGGTAGAAAAAAATCATTATATTTCACACATTTGGATTCCAAATAGAATTCTTAAGAATGTGTTCGATGTTTACTTTAATGTCTTTTATTAATATTAAAATATTTATAACATAATAATTTTAATTTAATTATTATTATTTCTAATAAAATCATTAGTAATAATGGGATTATTTGCAATTATAAAATAAATTTTTAATATATTTTAGATTTTTTGACACACACTAGGTGACACATACTTTCAGCCACAGCAAAAATTTTTTTAAAAGTATCTTTACTGTTTAGAATAAAGTTTCATCAGCCACATTAAAAAAATTGCGGACATTTTTTGTTAAATATTAGATCACTATGTCGTAATTTAATAGAGATGCCCAAAAATAAATTTTATTTTAAGTCAGTCCATTTTACGAAAATATGTTTTAATTCATTTCAAGCTATATTTCAGGCAATCATTTGAATAAAAGTAAAATTGTTCTTATGTTTTAAAAAATCGAAAAAATGCATTATTTTTTTGAAATATTCTTCAGTTCATAAAGTTTGTAAGAAAATGCTTTAATTACTCTAAATACACATTTTTTGTATTAAATTTTGTTTAACGAATGTAATTATTTTGTGCACTCTTAAAGACATTTCAAAACAACAAAAGGCGTTCTTTTAAATATGCGTTTAGTTCCAAAAATATCTTGAACGAGATGATTTATTTATTTAAATAACTTTTTATTATAAATATTTTATGTTTTGAAATGCAAATGAACATTTCCAGGAAATGCAAAGTTATATATTCACTTGAAATACGAGGAGCCATTTTCTAGAAATACAAGAGAGCATTTCATCTTTTACATCGTCAGAAGGCTTTGGTCAATGGCAACTTTAATTAGCATCAATTTATCTCAGCCTTATTTGAGTTTGTAAGTAATCCCTATAAAAGTGCTTTAATTAAAGCTCTTTTTCAAAGTTCCGTAGTATAATTAAATTCCTATCATCAAATGAAAGAAATTTAATTATTGTACTTAATAAAAGGCTGGTATCCAAGCTTCGTAATTATATTATGACTGAAATGCTTTTTCTTTACATCACATGAAATAAAATTAATTTAATATTAAAGAAAATAAATTGTAAAGATCATGCTTTTTATTTTTTTTAATGTAGCTAAGTTTTGAATGAAATTATTAACTAAATAGATGTTAATATTTCCCTTTACAGGATTAGTAGAAATTACAAAGGAATTTAGTAATTAAATGCAAGAAAACTCTAAAATATGAAACTTAAGGTATTTCAGGAGAGAGCACTGATTTAAAACTGTATTTACTAACTGTTCTTCTAAATACAAATAAATTAGTGGTTAATTTTTTTTATGATTTAGATTAGATATTTACTTGGATAAAATAATTTTTGCTCATGAAAAATTTTTTGAAATAATAAATTATTTAACTATCGTTAATTACTAAATCAGAATTTTTTTTAATATTTTGAAGAAGTATGGTTCAGAAAAAAGTATCACCACTTGTATGATTCTTCTTTTTTTAAAATAAGTATATTATAGAGTAAATAATTATAGTTTATAACATACTGAAATTTGTTTCAGCTTTCATTCACAGATAGTTCTTTATTATTGTAATCATTCACAGCGTTGTAACGAAATTAAAATATTTGAAATTAAGTGGAAGATATTGCGCAGATTCATGAATATTCATATATATTCTAAGAATTCACTATCAAAATAATTATGTACATCTTTTTTAATTTTTAAGCAATAGGAATTTTGAAATATGTTTGACAAACTCAATAAAGTCCAGAAATGTTATTTTTGGACTGCCGCAAGAAGAGTTTGAGATTAGAAAATCATATTTACTAAAGACAAATTCTTAAAAAAAGTACATTTTTGTCTTTAAAAGGTTTTGAAATGGTAAACTACTTACAGATAAGTATAACATTTATAAATTTCATTAAAAAATTCATGCTAACAACACTTTTAGAGAGACAAAAAAGAATGATGACAACAATCAATTTACCAACATTCATGATAGATTATGCTAACTCCAAATTTTTAAATTTAACCATTTATCGTTATTTAAATGTAAGTAGTAAACAGTATAGTGATTAAAATAAACCTTTATGAAAATATTTTCATTGTTCGCATCTTTTTAAAAATTTATGTGAGAAAAAAATCTAACAAAAGTCCTTTAATTTGCATTGAAAAAAGTCCAGCTTGCAAAAATTAACTTAGTTATAATGTGAAAACCAGCGAGCAAGTTCATAGAAATATCTAGAAGCCTACTGAAAAATAGCTATTTTTTCATTAACACTAATAATTTAGAGTGCAGTAAAGAAATACGAATGAAGCCAATTCATCAACATAATTTTTTGTTCTTCTGTAATTTGAAAAATAACTTACTGAAAGCGTTGAGTATTTTTGACTTTTCATAACTTGATCCAAATTAAGTGCTGTGCTTATTTTATCCTTATAGAAACGTATATGTATAACCTTAAATCTAAAATGACGGTAAGGACTAGAGTGGCCCTTAAGCATTTTTGTAGGCATCCCTTAACTCTAGATAGTTTTGGATATAAGGTACCATTGGTATATATCAGGTATTTCAACATATCTAGAATTATTATTTATTGAGAAAATAGAATTCAATTATCAAAGATATTAATGTTTACGGTGAATAGTCAGTGTTCCATTTAATCAAATATTTCCATTAACCAAATAGAATAAAATACCATAGAGCTTCGATAATCATGTCTATAATATGCTATATACGCGGTTCTCAAGGTGCCAGTACTTACTGTAAAATCCATCTTTACCGACACAAGTAACGGAGCAAAAAATTAAATACATCTTTTTATAGTAATGATTACCATAAAATCCCTGAATCACTCTAATTAAATATTTTTCTAAAATAATACATATTTATTTACATAAATATGAGGAAATATTTTGTGTAAATATAATTGTACAGTAATATTTATTTAACTTTATACATTCCGGAATTTTTTACAGAGCAATACAATGTCTGGTGTTTTTATGAATTCTAAAGCAGCTTTTCACATTATAACTAAAATATTTCTGGTCTAAGCTCTTTAGTTTTGAACTATGAATTCATTCACCACAGTGAATTTATAGCTTTTGACGATAAAAGCTTATTTGAGGAAGTGGGAACGGATCGAGCACAAACGTATCTGTGTTATAATATATGAGCCCGTCATTATAATATGAGTCGGAAATTATTCTGTCCTTTTTATGTTTGATGTTAAAACATTTCATGAGAGCAAGAGAGAGAAAAGATTCGCAGACTTTCGCTCTGAACTAATTATATAAAAAGAAATCGAACTAAATGCAAAACAGTATTTGAAAGTGAATCGCATCTTTAGTAACTAGTTTCAAAAGATAAATTAAATCACTACTGATTCTTTATGTAAATTACAAGAATTATTTTTGTTTCATGAAACATCATAAGCAGACACTAAAAAATCATATTTTGAGTTTTTTTGTACACATGGCAACTAGGTATTGCGAATAAATATTAAATTTCCCACTAATTGCTTTTTTGGATTTACATTTTTGGTTCACATTAACAATCAAATATTTAAAAAGAAAACACAGCATTTACCACAACTATAATTATAATTTTCAAAATTACTTATTAATTGCCCCAATACGCTAACACCCCTTGAGAATCATTTTAGCCTTAGAGGTATAGAGAGATTGAGTTTAGTGTCACTATATGATGTTTTTTATTTATTATATCAAACACTGCTCGATATTTTATTTATCCAAGCTGAAAAGTATTTTTAGAGATATAACTATTTTTTTTTTTGGTCGTATGCCTGTTAAGACAGTGGGGTTGTGATTGTTCCTGTTTTTCAGTGGCGCCATCTATGGCCAGGAATTCGACTTCTGCCAAGCCATTCACACAACCCGTTCATAGGGCGGGTCACATTCACACACAAAGGAGAAAGGACATAGAACACACAGAGAGAGAAAGAAACATCCATGCCCAGCCCGGGATTCGAAACCAGGACCTTTCTGATGCAAGGACAGTTCCCTGCCCCCTACACAGGCCGGTCAGCGATACATCTATTTTAACAATTCATAATTTCCTTCCGTTTTTTTTTAATGACAGTTCTATCAATGAATCAAAATGCAAAAAACGTGAATTCTTTTTTTCTGGAGATAATCTGCAATATTAAAATGGGGGCTGTTATTTAAATTTTTGAAGTTTTATTTAAACCACCTCTCAAAAAGTTGTGGGGTGGCATTCATCATCTTTGATTGCATCTCTTAAAAATCTTTCCCACTTGTACAAAAACTGGAATAAGCAATGCCCGCCTCTAAATAAGAAGCCAAGGTTCGATCTCCAACCATAGCGCTGACCATAGAGATCAATGGGCTGGAATGAAGTACGATTTCGGTGATTTTCTTCTCTGTATGGCAAATTTGGGTTAGTTTCATCAAAAAGTCCAGCAACGAGGCTAGTTTGACCTGATTCTTAATGCAGGAGCCCCTTTGTCTTCTGGGTTGGATTCAACATTACATGATTATGGAACTGAACATTGATAGTCGCAAACTCAGAATTGCGTCGGCTGTTTAACACAGGTTATAAAATAAAATAAATTTATTAAAGATAAAAAGATTAACAAAATATAGCAAAAAACATCAAGAGTAGACATTTATATTTAATTCGTTTAAAAGTAGCCGATTTTGCAAGGATGCAAAGGGGCAAGTAGCTTCAGCATTCCACTCCGCCCCAGCGATTACTTTTGATAGTCCAGACTTTTGCGTACTGTGTACAGAGCAAACTCTTTCCTAGTAACAACTTAAACAACTGTAAAACAGCAAATACTTTACTTGACATTGCAAAAAGGTAAAAAATAACAACACGTGAATTAAGGGATATATTATACAATATTTCATAATTAAAGTTTTAGACAAAAGGAAATGATCAAACAAATTAAAAAGAAATTTGTTAACGTCTATTATAAGATTTTTTTTTTGCTACAGCCTGTGTTTGTAGATTTTTAGTCCAACGCATAGTTCTTGTGCTAAGTGACTGTTTCCATTTTTTGCGGATTCCTTGTAAAAGAACAACCTTTTTCCAAAATACTTTTTTCCATCATTTTCTTCCCAGCTATGACAAATCTGCAACAACGATATACGCCATTTTTGAGAGTGGAGTAGGATACTTGTGATTGCAAATACTATTGTTTGCTTTTTATTTGCCCCAATAGAGGGCTCATACCCTAGTCGTCTAATTAGAGTCAATAGTATACAGGGCAGAGACATAGAGTCTACTTATAATAGTATATCTTTTTATATTACTTCTTATTAAAAATATTGGGAAGTATATATTTTTTCTGTTTTTGTATCTTAAGAAAAAGTATCAAAATTTAACCATAAATAAAAAAAAGATTTAAACATATTTAGATAAAAATAAGTTAGTATTTCTTATTATGTAACACAACTTGTTGTATAAATTCAAAATCGGAGTTAAAATAAAAAAAAAAATAAATACAACTTATATCATAATAAAACTATCCGCAAAAAAAAGGAACACTATCGGTGGAATAGTAATAATAAAAAAATGTATTTTATTTTTTGGAAGAATTTTTGTAACTATTTCCTTTATTTCCCTACAGATGATGAAACTGGAGGGAATGTATAAAATTTATTCGGTGTTTTGAGTTTTTCGAAACTATAAAGGAAATTTAAACCATTTATTAAGTGATATGTGAAATATAAATAACTTTTAAAATAAATATATTTTTGCTTAATTTATAAACAATTACATACTAAGAAATAAAATATGGTCAAACTTATCAGAATATGGTAAAATTTACCGTGCTTTTTAGCTCTATGGGAGTACCAATAAGCTTGGTAGAAATAATTTGATAATGTTGGTAAAAATTAACGATAAAATATAGTTTTATAATTTCTTTTTGTCTTCATGTAAAATTATTTTTGCTAAAACATTTCTTTAAAAGGTGTTTATGCAGTAAAATAAAATAAAAATAAATTGTATTATTTCATATATAAGTTTATATCTATAAATTCCACACGTAACTTTCTTAATCCTAGAAACAATTTCAACTGTCAATTTTTAAGCTTTTTTTGTGTTTAAATTAAATTTAATATCTTTTCATGAGAAAAAATGATTTACGGTTATTTAGTAAGAAATTAATTCTTTTTATCCATATTCATTGAAAATAAAATATAAAACTTAATTAAAAAGAAAAACAACTCGCATTTCCCTTCAAATTTTATAGAGCAATTAAGTAAAAAAAAGTGCACAGTCATTATTGAGTCTCTAAGCTGTTGAATAATCCTACACACAGTTTACTCCATTAGCGCTGGTGTTGTGAATATATAAAGAATGTTTTAAAGTTAAATCCAAATGGGAAATTCACTTAATTAGCGGGTTTTTGGATAAGATTGCATTTCATTTATACATTGAAAGTGCACTTTATAATTAAATCTACGTATTTATATTCTAACCAATTTTTTTAAATCTAATTAATTTGAATAAAAACGTTGTGTTAAAATACTTTTTTATAATTAACCTTCAAATAACTTGCTCGTTTTCAGCAAATTAAATTTTAAAAATTTTGAAATTAGAACTGTACAATTATGTGCAGCATCAGTGAAATATTTTTGAATTTCAATTGAAGAGTAAAGGAATAAGTAAATTATCCAGGTAAATTGTTAATCAATCTTAGTTAATCACATTTACAAGTTAATGCAATACAAATAAGAGTTTTTTTAAAAATATATTTCGTAAATTATCAGTCTTTTGTAAAAAACATTTTTGGATTATAATTTTGATATGAGGAAAATGAACGCCCTATTAAAAAAAAATCAAGTTATGACTACAAATAATTTAACTTGTTTAGATACGTGATACATTCACTGAAATATGTTTTTAAAAGTATTTTGGATAGTAATGAAGAACTTAGAATAGATGTAAAACCCTAGTTACGATAACTTAAAAAGAACAGAAAGAAAGAGCGTTAAAAATAATACCTCCTTTATATTAAGATGCATAAGTGAATGAAGTGAGTGAGACTCGATTTTTTATCAGATGCGTAATTAGGTGAAATAAATTGCACATTTTTATGCTTTATTTTTACTTAATCCCTAATATATTGCAAATTATTAGTTCTTTAAACTTGATTTTAGTGTTAAATCGATCCAGTATAAAAAACAATTTTGTAGGAAAAAATACCTCACTTGTCTAGATTGTAATGAAGTAATTAGTTTTTTCCCCCTAATTAATTCAAGATGACTGCTAAATAGCTTCTTAAGAGATGAAGCAAACTTTAGGTATTCATATTTGGTCCAAACCAGATGTTTTGAAAAAATTTACAACCTTCCCCTAATTGCTTTCATAATCAACTAGTTAGGAGCTTGCCTATTAGTCAATAAAAATAACAAAATAAAGCAAAATGAAAATAAAAATATTTCATCATTAAGATCAAATTTCTGAGCATTATTCAACAGTACCTTAAAAATAAGTAGAAAATAAGGCCTTGCTTCAATTTTTGGGGCGAAGAAATGAATTTGTGATTTCAAGATATTAAACAAAGCAATTCATAATTCTGAATAAGTAATTTTATACAGGGCATTTGATTAGGTGCAGTTTTTTAATGTTAAATATTTTTTAATTTAAGCCGCAGAAATTACATTTCTTATATGAACTTTTTATAATAAACAGTTATGTAATTTTATGTGAATTTTATTTATGTGAACACTTAGAAAGAATTAATTTGACATTTATTATACTTGTTTTATAGAAATAGGAAAATGCTTGCGATGTTTAAAATGACTTGGTTATTTTTTTCTAAATTTGTTAAAGCATTTCTAACCTAGTATTTTCCTAATTTACTATCCAAAAAAATTACTATGCTTTAGTTTTTCAGTGAAACTGAATTTAAAAATTATTTTACAAAGAATATAATAAAATAACATATTTAGATCACGTGTAACTTTCACCATCCTCGTAAAAATTGAAATTGCGTGCTAGTATTCACCCTAGGGATGTATAAAAAAATGCTTTGTCCAGTATTTATTCAACCCTATAAATATAAACGATCCAAACTGTTAAATTATTAGGCTTTCGCTAGGTTTATAATTCTTTCAATAGTTTTCCAGAAAAATGAAGACAATACCAAAAAGTAACGTTTTGTTGTACAGACTAAGAAGATTTTCCTAAAGCGTTTTCGAAATTTCACCATTTTCTGGCAGTTTTGACTATACTTTTTTTTCTTCTTTGTGTGGGATCTCTTCACGAAATTCAAATAATAATTTTTTTCCAAGAACTGCAAAAACGTACCACTACATTTTTAAAAAATAAAAGTACAGTATTATTTACTACGACATTTATTACGACGAGCTCATGCTTTCCTTTCGGGATAGATAGATATGCTTTGAGTCCACTCAAAGATTTCTCAAGAAAGATTTATTTCCTTGAAAATGCTAGAATAAGAATAATAAAACACAAACTATTTTACAGTTTGAAAGAATACCCAGTAGTTTAAATTTCCATTCGAAATTTTACAAAACATTTGTTTTAAATATACATAATTACTAAACTACATTAATTCCCAAAAGTCACTCAGGCAGACTACTGCATAGAATATAAGAAAAGCAAAACTATTTTAAGACGGTTTTATCTGAAAATTTATGTCGAAGCATATATTTTAACTGAGAACAGAATAATTATAACGATAAAATAATAAGAGTAATTTAACTTTAGGTTGCAGAAAATAATACCATATGGAAAAAGACAATTTTGGTAAAAGTGAGTTGCAAAATTTAACAACTGCATCATAAATTCTTTTGTAAAAAATGTTATTTGAAGTCGAGTATTTAATGGGATTTTCAAAGCATTTTTAGAGAAGATTTACTTCAGCATTATAAAATTAACGACTTTTTAGATCCAAAAAGACTTTAAAAGCACGAAATCTAATTATTCTTTCCTAATATCACTCGTCCAGACTAACAGAATAAATAAAACTGCTCGTAATAGGTAGGGTTATTATTTCATGAATAACTTACATCTCCAAATTAATGCGGTAAAATTACAGTGAAATTAACATGAAAACAATGAATATCATTTTTATGAAAAATGGCGAAATTATGAAGTTTTGAATATTCTTTTTCAATTTGTAATGCATAATTTTTTTTTTTGTGTTAGTCTTTCAATATTAAAATTATAATTGTATTTCAAAATTTCTTGCATTTTTGTACACATTAAGTTGTTAAGAAATATGAGGAAGGTTAAACCAAATAAGAACTTTTGATTTTTTAAGCTTTCAAGCCTGATTGAATGCTTACAATTATTTAATTTTTTTCCGTTTTTATTTTTAACATTTGCGAACCTTTTCCAAGTGCATAGTAGCGAAACAATAATTTAGTAAAATATTACTTATGTCATAAAAATTTTAAATAAATTCGAAGCTTTCAAAGACATTATCTTTTAAACCGGCTGCTTAAACCTTTGTAAAAGATTTTTTTGTAACCTTTAATTGCGCTTCAATTAACATTCACCTCAACCGCTTCAATAAAAAAACGAAGCAATTTATTAGCCGAATTAGTTTTCTTCAAAGCAAAGCATTGGAAACGGAATTAAATCAGACTCACATTTAAACAGCTAGAATGCACTTTTTTTCCAAACTCATCCATCACTTCTTAACTAAATAAATAAATAAATAATTAGATTTCGTTTCCATTGTTTTTTCTCTCTGTACGTTTCAAAATACGTGGCTATCGAATGTTTTTGCTATTTAAGTTTTTTTTTATATACTTTAGAATGGATAGAAAGTTTAACTAGCAATAGCATTATTCTACTTTTAGTTGAGATACTTTGTTTACTCAAAAGAAAATGCGATTATTATTTTTATTTACTTGTTATAACATGTCGTATTTCTTCAATAATTTTAAGAAATAGCTTGAATAAAATAAAATAAATGTATATGTAAACGTGTTTGAAATAAACAAATCATTAATTTTGCGTGGGTAAAACTGAATTTTAAAGTTCGATTGTGAAACAACTTCTTAAGAGAATGAATGAAATAACAAAATGTCCTCTGAAGATTAAAAGCTAAGTTTTAAGTGTAATTCTTTCATAAAATTATGCATATACATAATATGTATGCATGATTATTATTAACCTGAGTTGATTTTTTTTTGCTGCTAAAAAAGTGTTAGAATTTCAGCATTGGGTTATACGGTGGTTCAATTTATATTGCTTAGGTTAAAAGTAATCCTTTAAAAATGAAAATTACAAAATGCATCAGAAAATTCACTTTTACTAAGTTAATTTTAGATTTTTTTCACCGTTTTAAATTTTTTTTGTAGTAATTAGAGTTGTTTCTGTAAATTTTGAATGTCTCATTTGTTGCAATGTTAGTAGATACTTTGTCACGTAAGAAATGAACATATTTATTCAATGAAAATATAAAATTATTTCTTCGAGCAAAAAGTTTGAAATTAATCAATTAGTTAATTTTTTTCTTTAATATCTGAAGCTGAGAAAACTTGATAATTATGTTACAGATACGATAAAACTTTTAGCTAAACTTCTTTAAAGACTCAATGAGAAAATATTTATTTTAAAAACGGAAATCTTATCATGTTTCTTAACATATTATAAAAGATATCCTCAAGCTCATCTTGTCAGTGGCAGAAAGCTAAAAAGAAACTGAGAAATTTGAAATTATAATTCTATTAAAAATATATAATTGATATGAAATAAGAACTTTTACTTATATTAACCCTAGTTTTTTGTTGCAATACTTTGTTAATTTTTTGTTTGGAATAAATTTCAGTGGCAATTGAATTAAAATTTTAAGTTTATTGTGCCTTTATCTTCATTAATATTCATTTTATTTTTAAAAAAATACTTTAAAAATCACATTTTATACTTAAAACAATTACCTGCAATTTAAAATTTTAGCTTTTTTTTCAAATTGTCAATAAATATATTATGTTATTAAAATCTTCCCTTCATATGTTTTTTCGAACGTAGTATATAACATAATAGTTTAAACGTAATAGTTAATAACGTATAATTTTATTGTATCTTTATCTCCATTAATATTCATTTCATTTTTAAAAAATACTTGAAAAATCACATTTCATACTTAAAACAATTACCAGCAATTTAAAATTTTAGCTTTTTTTTCAAATTGTCAATAAATATGTTATGTCATTAAAATCTTCCCTTCATATGATTTTTTTCGAACTTAACATATAACGTAATAACATAACGTTATGTTATAACGTTACGCTAACGTAATAATAACGTTATAATATAATTAATTATAATAAATAGAGCTATATTGTATTTTTCAATTGAATAATACTTGAAAAATATTTAAAAATAAAATACATGTACTACTATATTAAAATAATCATGTTTCAAGTTGTTTCTATTCTAAAAATAAAAACAGTTATGAAAATTTAAACCTAACATGTTTTTATGTATATAATTAATTATTATCCTAAATCGAGAGTCTCAATCTCCGAATAGCTTTTCAGGAAAAGTTAAAATTCATTTCTAACTTCACAGTTCAATCTTCAGAAGCCTGAAGTTCCTTCTGAAATATTAAAGACTCAACTGTACAAAGTTTGTGAGATATACTTCGACTCTAACAGTTTTCTGTGAAATGTTTCAGAAACATACTTTTGCAGTTGACTTTTGAGTCGTGATTGAAGTTTAACATTTACTTTGAACTCTTAAACAGAATAAATATACTTTAACTTGAGTCTAACTTTGAACAAGTTTAATAGATCTTAGGTAAAGAATTTAATCGTTACCTGAACGTTATTTAACTTTAAGACCTTATGTAAAATTTTCGAACTTTAGATAATTGATTATGAACTCCCTGAAATAATGTATATNTATATATATATATATGTAAAATTCTTATGAATGTATATTTTCTGAATGGTTTATGCTGAAAATAATTTCAACTTACTATATATTTACATAAAACAATTGCTTACCAGAAGTAACAGTTGTTAAATCAAATACAATTTGAATTATAAAGTTTCACATCAATGCTTTTACGAGTGACTATTTCAAATTAAATAAGCTTTTCTGCAGTCAACAGTGAGTTTTCGAACTAGACTTTTAACTTTTAAATTTTGACAAAGGTGCCTTACGCTTATCAAAATATATTGTTCGACAGAAGTCTGAGTAAACAATCCACTCTGTCGTATTTAAGCTATAATTTTGGAACAATTATCAAAGAAAAAAAACTGCTACAGCATTTTAATAAATTTTACAGGTTGATACCTTATTCAAATTAGTAGTTGGATCTTATCAGTTTTGGAGTTCTTTGCTATGAGATTAAGTTCATGTTTCTAATAAAAACATATTTTATTTTATAAGCTATCGTTGAACAGTCGACCTAATTTTTGGGGGTTTACAATTACAAATGGTTTTTTGTCCTAGACAAGCAAAGTTTTATATAAAGATGTCATAGATATTTTGCAATGTTATTATTTTTCTACAAATTTATTTCCCCTAATGGAAAATAAAAACAATTACGGTATTAGCGGTTCCAAGAGATTCTCGGTTTCCAAAAGATATTAACGGAACCCGAATGTAGAAAAGGAAAGTCCACCTCTTCGAATGCGTTACTTACACTGGGAATTGTTCGGGGAGGTATTCCAGAAAAATAACTTACAAGGTGAGCAACATACTCAGACTTAGTAGAGCACCATATGTACTAAGTTTCAGCGCATGCGCTTACGAAGTAAAATGTCAATCAGAAGGTACGTAACCTGTAAATCGGTTGTTGTAGAATTTTACAAGTATGATTGCGTACGCTGTCCCCCGACAACTGCCATTTTATTCTTTCTATATCAAAATGTGTTAGCAGATTTAATTAACAAATATAATATAAATGTATTCTCAGAGAAATATCTTAATTATAATAGTACAGCGCTTATCAATAGTGCAAAAATGAAGAACAAATCAACAATAAATAAAAAGAGAAAACTTTTCTTTTTCACTCCAACCAAAGTAATGGTTGGGAGGAGTTTTGCTGTCGTGCCCCTAAGTAATGGTTCGGAGGGATGCAAACCAGTTTCTGCTGTCGTGCCCCTAAACGTAGAGGGGTAGCACCTAACCATGGGGGACTGGTTTACATTATGACAATGGAAGCTAAATTTCTTCCCCCATGTACATTATTCGACCCCTACTATCGTTCCACGGAACGATAATAGGGGTTCCGAGAGAAATTTTTGAAAAATCTCGTCAAGCAATAATATTTTGTAGTGTTTAAAATATAATACGTTTTTTCAATTTAACTTCTTCAATTTAACTTCTTGCAATTTAATTTCAGCATAATTCATTTAATCACGCTAGGGTGCTACCCGAAAAATAACTAACGGTGATATTTTGCACATATATATCCAAATACGAGTTAATACTCAAATCATGACGAACCTCACGCTTTATTTATGTCGCGATATTAATTTTCTTAAATTCATTTAAAACTCACGACCTTTTAAAAAACTCTTACGAGTGGTAAAATTACACGTAAATTCAAACACAAATCACGATGATAAAAATTAGTAACTTGTTAAAATGTTGACTTTTGGACTTAACATAGGCGGATAGATATACCGGAAGTTTTCAAAGTTTCTTCCGGTTTTTAGAATCTTGTTATTGTTTACACTCAGTATACCATCCACAACGGTTTTTTTGCTCAAACCATAATTTAGCTTATTTTATTTAATTTCAAATTATGCTTACCCAGGAAAGAAGTTTAGAACTACAAGCAGCTCCAGACCCGTGAATTAAATTGTCTGACATTTAAATTTATTCCACGACTGTTATTCATAAAACAAATAGAATCTGATGTTTCACGTTAGTTATATCTAAAATATTTTTCACCCTCTTTTTATTAGTATATCTACCTTTTCAGCCTTTTTTATTAGTATTCGCAACTGCTTATGAATTTTACTTAAAATGTCAGGGTTTCGTTACGTCGTATACTGATGTATACTGGCGTTACGTCGGACCACTAAATTGGTCCGTGCTCCTCCGTTAAGCCTCCTTTTTTCTAGGAGTCTAATATAATCATATGTAGTAATTTGATTAAAATGCTTTATAATATATTCTTTGTAATTGTGATATTCATCCACTGTATTATAGGCTATTGTTCTATTGAATAATTAAAATTACATAACATCTAACATATTCTTTACATTATAGTCAGAGATGCCAACTGCTCCATTTCGACAAAATATTTTAAAAAAGAGAACTACAAACTAAAATTTGCCGATATTTGTTTATTAATTACGTCATCTTTTTAAAAGGCTCAACACGGCATACCTGAAACAAAGTGGTATATCACCTAAACACATAAGCCTTTGAATTTCTTTAGAAGTGGTGAGTATAAACCGAATAAGTTGAATATAGTAAACCAATAATCATCAATAAAAGACTACCACTTGAAAATATTTATTCATTGTACAGAGCAAGTTAGCATTTCTATATAGTATGATGCATTACGAGCAACTACTAGACTTTTTAACAGATAAAATAGTTTTCAAATATTGTAAAATAGAATTCTTGTATTTATTTAAGACTAATGAACAAGTCCGAAGCAAATTTAAGAGCATGTGATGCTTGTCAATTAAATTTTGAAGTCATCAAAATAATCTCCGAACAATATAATGTGATAGTAATGGCATTTAATATTAATTTTAACGAATTTCCTTTTGTGTAATAAGCCTAAACGCACCAAAGTACATTCATCGCTCAAAATTGGCTGTCATATATTCGCTAACAAGCGTTTCTGCTGATCAGTTAGGGAAGATTAATTGCAGTTTCCAAAATTGGTTTCGACAAGATTTTCCTCTACATCGATTTCTTGATGTTGTGTTGAATCAGCATGCGCGTTTTCAAAGTAGGTAAATTGATAATATATGCATGATAAAATTCACTTTTCAGTCAAGCAACTGGGTTCTTAAAAACGTAGAATTGTTATTAAAAGAACAAACTAATAACAATTTTATAGCATAGATAATTATGAAAATATAGTAATTCTTACGTGGTAGATGAGTGGTGAATCCTACAGGGTAAATACTTTGTAAATCAGAGTATGTACATAGAAAATTTTCAAAATTTCTTTTTTTCTGATTTGAATAGCGATTAACACAATTAAGTATGGCCATTAACGCCATTTATACACAAACAAAAATTCGTAAAATTACCTTACTGTATGACATTCTTGCTCCCACAATTCTCGTTAAAAATAACCAAAACATATGTTATTTGAACCATTCATTTGGTATTGTTTCCGTTCATATGATAACGGTACACTGGAAAGTCTAGTTTTAAAAATTATTGTTCGTATTAAAACATATTTAGTAAAAAAAGAAACTGAAAAGTAATTTTAACCGAATGAATGGTTTTTATGCTATGCTCTAAAGTGTCATTATAAAACTACCACTTCTTATCACACATTATAAAACCATTTTTTAAGGTCAATTTCACCAAAATCACTAACAAAGCCAGTCGGTAAAAATTACTGAGTTTTTTAATGCTTCCATAGAGCCAGAAATATGAAATTTGTACCATATCCTGGCAGTTACCTTCAAAAATTTTTCTTAGTGCATGTCCTTAATTTATTTGTCATTGTGGTCAATTTTTTTTTAAAAATAACATTTATATAGTTGAAAATTAAACATTAAATCATATTTATTGCTGCCCGTTGCAATAGTTTAGCTAAAACGAAAAAGTTAGTAGCTAAGCATAACTAGTGCTTAGTTCACGTATAAATTTTGCTTTAATCTCATTGTTCGAACGGGAATTCAACCATATTCACCAAAAGATAATTTATTGAAATTTACTTCTGCTCAATTGTAAAAAATTAACCTATTAAACGAAGTGATTTCCTAATAACAGCACTTTTTGCTTTCAACTCTATCTAAATTCTAGCAAATTGGAGTGTATAATGTTAAAGTTATGATCTATTCATCGGATAACAGTAAAATAATATGCATGTCCAAGCTTCATGTGGTGACAGATTGTAAATACGCTGATTTCGAACGATATCTATAGCACTGGAGTATTTTGCCAATAGTTTTTAGAATAATTTGATATTACTGCAAAAATGTGGGTTTTCGAGAACTTCAAATGTAATAAACTGTTCATCAAAAGATATGTTATCAAAAGAAGGAAGAGATTATATTTACTTTTAAAGTATTTCTTCCTTTTTAAAGCATAAAATAAAGTTTTAATGAAACAAGAATGATATCAATAAGCTAAATTTCTATGTATGAGTATGGTGAAAATCTTTGAAAACGATGTAACTAGGTGGTCGGCTATTTTAATTCAAATAAAACTGTACGGAATATATAAAATATCATTATATACCTCAAGAAATAAGTTTCTAGTTAACTCAAAACCTTTACATTGCTGCGGTTTCTATAAAATGTGAGACTCTAAAGTTTGCGACATGATATATTAAGATCTTTTGAATTTAGAAATGCTTTGAAAGAAACTGTCTATGACATATCTTTCAAAATATTTCTTAAAGTTTTGTAAATACAACTTGACAAAATGTTTGATTTATGAATTCATTATAAACTAGCTGAATATCACTATGAAATCATTCACAAAACTGATGAAAATATAAAGGCACGATTAATAAAGCTAACGATTAATAATAGCTTTTTATTTATTACAATTTGTTGCCCTTTACAGTGGCTCTACGTTTTTAGAATAAACGAAGCGTGTTTTTTGAAGTTCTTCTCTTTTAAAATAAGATTAACTATCATTTGGCATAATACTATTATTCGCAGTTACGGCAGTAAGCAACAAACGAGTGATTTTTTCAAAAATGTGTTTCACCATTTTTCTTTCGGGAGGCTATAAGCACTTATAACCATAATACCTATTAAAGTACCAAAGTGAAATATTTACTGACATTCGGTACCTACTAAAACCGTATCTATTACCACAATACCAAAAATACCTGATATCAAGCATGAATACGCACTATTGTAAATAACTGTATGCCGATTTTTTTACGATCCTCCGAAGCTAATAAGAACCTTTTCATTGATTTCAAATTCAGTTCATGTTTTCAAAGCGTGAGTATAAACCAAATAAACTCTGGGTTTCAGATGATTTTAGGAATACTAATTCATTGACGTAGTTCGCAAATGCTGCCGGGTTAACCTTGATTATCGAGTTGATGCGACCAAAGCTGAACTAGATCAGTGACTCTCTCGTGAGTGTTACATCTCAGACTATCTCATTATGGACTGTCACAAAATGGGGCGTCATTAAAATAATGTAGCTCCAGTTAGGTGGACTGCACCCTTTATGTAAACAATAGTTGTAGCTATTAGCACCACTTAGTCGATATTTCTGGTTATATCTGGAATAAGCTAACTTATGAAATTATGTATTTGCTTTCAAAGATAAAGTATGATTTAGCGAGATTAAAAGTCATTACCATCTTTTAATTTAATCTTAGAAAATTCCAGAAAAAATTGAATCCGAAACTATTAATATTTCTATAAGTTTGTGATGCTCGTTATGCATCTTTGCTATTATAATAACAAAATCAAATAAGCAATTGAAAGTAATCAAAGTAGTTTAAAAGAATCATTGTTTTACTTAAAATTGTTTACTGTATCGAGTAATTTTAAAGGCACAAAACCCAATTTGTCCTTTCGAGACTGAAAATGAGGCTTAATATCTAATCTCAATTTTATGTAGCATAATGAGTGTATAAACCAAATTTCCACAAAAAGATGTCTCAAACACACAGTATAAACAACTCTCTTTCCAAAAAATAAAAATCAAACATGATCCTAAAAATATTAATTATAATTTCGCTTATTAGTTTGCATCCAGGGAAACTAAAAAACGTTTCTTGATTTCTAAATTTATTATTCTATGTAGCGTAAATGATTGGCTTGTTTTGTTATTTAAATTGCGTCTTTCCCACGAATCACGCTGGTTCGCGTCTCTCACGAACTTGTAATTGAAATTTTTGAACAATTTTTGGCTTTGAAAAATTAAATTTCTGCCTCTCACCCGCTGTCCAAATTTTAGAACCCTAGATCATTAGTTATAAGAGGGGCACATACGAGAACGCTTTTTTTTTTATTAACTTTTTAACTATTGAGCAGATAAAAATTAACCACCTTTAGTATCTTTAATTTTTCAGAAGGGAAAAATTCCAAATGAACTCACTCATTTTGTTGGAGGTATTAACTATAATTATTTGCTTCACGGAGCCAAGTCTTTTTCACATCACTAATAAATCAAAGGCGTGCTTTACCTGTCACTGCAATTTTTTGGCATTCAAATTGAACTAACAATTTGCTTGTGAACATTCCTCAGTTTTTTCCCCAGAGAACGCTTGTCTGCTAAATATTCAAAAGAACGAATGATTTAAGTAATGAGAATTTTATTATTTTTTTTAATCTATTCCTTATTTAAACGAAATATTGTTTTGGTTCAGAGGCATTCATTCTTAAAATAATTTTTTTATAACCCTACATCATGCAATAATTTTTTTCTTCTGATTATGTGTCGATCACAAAAGTGTTGCTTCTGAATGCAACAAAAATGTTTGTTTAATTTAAATTTATTATTAGTATTAGTATTTTACATGAATTAATAATGACTGAAATTTTATTTTTTAAACTCTATAAACTGCGTATGGAATTGAAACTTGACGATTAAAATATGTTTGCTATAAATAATTATCGAAAAACTTTAATTTTTCTTTAAACATAATTTAATTGAATGATTAAAAAAATAAAAATAACTTTCCGACTGAGCAGATATTTAGGTAAAACTCTTACCTGATATCTAAGAAAGGCTGATACTGTTTCTGAAATACTGTTTGAAAATGTTGCAAATTGAAAAGTTTTAGTACAAATAAATATTTGACTTGAAAAAAAGTAAATGTACATAAAGAAAACATGCTTAAAATAAGAAATAAAATGGAAAAAAAAATTTAAATTTTTGAGCTAGTGCTACTAAATTCATTCCTGTTCTAAATAATTATAAAGAAGAATTTCGAGTATATTTAAATGCTATTTTTTCCAATTACATCGCAAAATTACATCTTAATACGAATGACCTATAGGAATTTAATTTTATTTAGATAAATATGTTTTCCCCGACATCAAATTGGCTAATAACGACACAAGTTTTCAGAATTTATTTTTACTTCTTTTCTCTTTTTCTTGAGTATTTATTTATCCTTTGAACATGCACTTCTGTCGCTTTGAAGGTGTAGTTCAGCTAGCAAAATGGGAATCGTTTGGCTCAGGTGGATGAAAGCATTTAATTTATAAAATCTTTTCTTGAACTGCTGTGGAAAAGCTATATTTCCCCCTTTAGATTAGATGTTTGTCGTTAAAATAGGAACACATGTTTTTATTTGTATAATAAAATTAATTAGATTTATTTTTTTAAATCTCTGAACAGTAATAAGTGATTTTAAGTCTCTTTGATAAGTCTTGTTTGAGTTCGTCTTCATGTTATCTTTGTGCCACTCCAATGTATGATTTTCGAACAAATTTTATTTGAAATTTAGTCTATATATCATTCCAAATTAATGATTCTTACTTTATACTGTACCGAAACTATACATTTACTGACTCTTATGTGTATCTGATTCTATTAAAAATAAAAATTTTAGTGCTCCTGAAAGCAAAAAATTGCTGCAGCTACTTTGCACTAAGTATTATAGTAGAACCTTCTTGGTGTAGTAGAAAAAGTATTTGTCACTAGTTTTTGTCTTAAGGAACACGAAAAATTTTTGCAGTGCATATTATGGATTAAAGTACGGTCTTATAATTCATTGCTGATACATCAATATGTAAATGCATATGGTTTCAAGAAATAAAATATTATGTGTTTAAAATATGCTACTATTACATAAGCTTACTAGTAATTGTTGAAAAAATTTCAGTAATTTCAGTAAAAATTCTGAACTGAGAAAAAAAAATTCTGGTAAAATTTCCATATTGTATGGTTATGATATTTCTGAAAAAAAGCAACCCCTTAATTCTGATAATAAAACCCAAAATATGCTGTATTAAAACCATTCATATGCTAATTTTTCTTTTAATTTGGAAATGATTTGTAGAGAATTCCGGTTTACAAAATTGTAACTCTTATTACCACACATTTAGTAAAACATACAAAACTGAAAAAGAAATTAAACAGAATAAATAATTTTTATGCCATGCTCTAACGTATCGTGATAAAATTACCGAATTATATTTCATATTATGAATTCATATTTTGTAAATTTTACCAAAATCATTACCAAAGCATTGGAAAAATTATTGAGCTTTTAGTTGGTCCCATAGAGACAAAAACACAGTAAACTTAAAAATATTCTAGTAGTTTTGATCCTACTTTCTTCCCAGTGGGGAAAAATGGACAGATTTTTGTTAACTAAATTTTGTTATTTTGTATTTTCCTATCAATTATTTTGAGTAATTTCATTCAATTAAATGAAGAGCAAAATAGAGTTTTTGTATCCTTAACTTGAATTTAATAATTTGAAACTGTTGCTATTATATATGATTTTGTACTCTGTACAACAATCATGTATAAACTAATTTAAAAAGAAGCATAAAAGAAAACTAATTCATTCTTGTTTTCATAGTGTCTTTACTTGAATTTTTTAATATGAACTAGATTTATTTAGGAAAATATTGTAAATCTTTCAGGGTTATGCACCTCTGTGATTCTTATATCGTTAACATTATCATAATAAAAATTCTCTTGAAAATTGCGATTTATAAAAATAAACACAATTTTCTTGTTAATACAAATGTGTTATATTAGATATATCTATGTATAATGTGAGAATGTTAAGAAACACAAGAACATTTTTTGAAAAACCTTCAGGCAAAATTACTTTGACGTCACTTCTGAAAACCATGTAGTTCCACATATTTTTAAAAGTTAAATTTAAATAAAAGTGATTCTTATTTTTTTTTTCTTGCATGTTAATTCTTAAAAAAGTAACAGAAATCGGTGACATTAAAAAAATAACTCGTTAAGTCTTGAGCACAATTTTCTTTTTATTTGTAGAACAAAAGCTCCATTTCTTTTGCTTGGTAAAGCGCATAGTGAAAATGTTAATCTTTAGACAAAAAGAAAAATGAACAAAGTATGAACTTAAAAATCTGTTGATGAAGTTTTTTTTAAAAAAGAAAAAAAAAACTTTTCTTAACTTTCCATTATAGTATATTTTTTAAAAGAGTTTTTCTCTAAACTATAATAGAAACTTTTCAGTATTTCTAAAAAAGCAAAGTTTCTGAATAAAAATCTGTTTAGAGGGTTTTTTATTAAAACAGTTTACCAGGAAATATAATTTAAAAGCCAAAAATGTAAGCGAAAAATGCTTAATTAAAGCGAGAAATAATTTCGTTGAAATATTGTTTTCTTCAAAATTTACTTATTATACAAAAGTTTTAAGTATTCTTACAAATTTTTTTTCCTTAATTTTTCAACTGCTTACATACTTTCTCAAATTGTTTCTTTCATCACATTTTGAATTAATTGATAAGAAAAGAAACTCCAAAAGTATCGCTCTATTTTTAAGGGGTTGAAATAAAAAAAATTAATTTACGAAAATTTTTGATTAAAAAAAGTTTAGAAAAATAAAAGACTAACTTCTGAAATTTTTTTTACATTAAATTAATAAGCAATATGGAGCGCTAAAGTAAATTTTCCATTTGCTTTTTAATTATATTACCATGGACTAAATAATGAACTTTTTTAAATCTGTTGTACATAGATTGAAAATGTTAATATTAAGTAACCTATTGTGATGTCCACACTAACATCATGTCATGAGACTAAAGTGAAAAAACACATTAAAAACAAGTATGAATCTAAACTATTGCAAGTATTCAAAATTAATTTTAATAAATTAAAATAAAAGAAAATACGAAAAATATTCAAACCGATAGTTGAAAATTTATTTTTTGTTAAGAGAATCATTTCTTCACAGAGCCTCCAGGTCATATTAGAAACATAATATTACTACTTTCATTTGTTTATGACTTGTATAGTTGTTCTCGATTTTGATCTCTGACTGCAGCAATTCTATTGCTAATAAATTTTTAAAACAAATTCTCAAAATTATAGCATGTTTGAGAATTTGTTCAATCAAAATTATTTTACATGGACTTTATTTATCACATTTATACCAAACTCATTCGATAAATTCAAAGTTAAAGAAAACAAATTCGTAGAAAAATCTATTACTAACACTTTATTAGTTTAATATTAACTTAATTTAATAAGTTAAATAAGCTAATTCAATAAAGGAAGTTAAATATTGCAATATAATTTCCTAAACAAAAGTTTGTTCCTTAAATTATGTTAAATTTGAAAAAAAATTCACTAACGCAAAAAAAAAATTAAAGCTTTATTATTTTGACGTCAAATTCATATAAAAACAAGTCTATTAGCAAAGATACCAAATATAACTATATACACAAATAATAATTATTATTTCAAAAAAATTCCATATTTTGGATAAGGTTAACTTCTTATTAAAAACCTTTTCAAGCAAGAATCGAGTATATTCTTCGAGAAATAAATCGACAAATCGATATTTTTTCAGGGATTATAATATTAATTGCCAAATAAATACAATTAAATATGGCTCATATGTCACTAATATAACGATATATTAAAATATAACGATCTATCAAAAGTTATCACTTTTAGTGAGTGACAGTTGGCGAGATTTTTTTCCAAGTAAAAAGTAAACTAAATACTGCAAGCAAAGGACCTTATCAAGTACTTTCATGAAAGGCGTGATGACTAATGGACTAATGACGAAGCTTCATATCATGTTTAATTCATTAACAACTTATAACTTCATCCTTATTTCACGAGATAAGAGTATCGAAAAAAAAAACACGATTGATATTAATGGCCTAGGTATCAGGCATTTTTAGAATTTAAGGTCTTATCTATCTCAAAATAAATGCTATTAGTGAGTTATTAATTGCGCACCACAGACTAAAGTAGGCGTTAGGGAGTGGTCACTACGTTGGGCATTAAGGAAACATGAGTGATGAAAATAGTAATGAGATTGTTGAATATTTCATAGCCAGATAATTAATAACTTATTGGAAGATTCTACAGTAGCTAATCGTACGTAGATGTTATTAATATTAATATATATCTTAATTCTGATAATAAAACCCAAAATATGCTGTATTAAAACCATTCATATGCTAATTTTTCTTTTAATTTGGAAATGATTTGTAGAGAATTCCGGTTTACAAAATTGTAACTCTTATTACCTTATCAAAAGAAGGAAGAGAT